>NC_061500.1:1780145-1817645 GCF_022539355.2 Hippoglossus stenolepis | reverse complement strand
GACTCCACTGGTTGTCAGAGAAAATTACTCTACGTCGCATTTTCCTAAGTAAGCGTGGATACCGTTTGACAGCTAGTATCAGGTGGCTCCACCCCCTCGCTCCTCCAAATATGGCATCTTCTGGTTTCAAAACAACAAGATGGCGCTGAACAAGATATCAAACTGGAGGCTTCGAAACAGCAGCTCACAAACCAGTGGGTCTAAATTAACCACATCCTAAAACCTTCAGGATCAACCGAAGCTCCAACTGTGAGCCTGATCGTATCCCCCGACATCTGCTTCAGGAGCAAATCCCCTCAGCCAGATTCAGACATTTGTTTCTTTGAGTCCTTCCAGAGGAGCAGCAGCAGATTAATGCCCCTGGTCACAGAGACGCTTGTTCAGATACCACATATGTCTGGAGTATCGGGGTGTCCGTATACTTTGACAGCGTGGTGTCTGGCTTCTATTTTCTGGATTAAATCTTTAGTTTCCGTTTGAGAACAGTCGCCTACATTTGGTTTTGGATCATCACCAGAGATATAAAAGCACAATAACGCAAATGTGCTTATGTTTCGCTTTGCAGAAGGAGGTGTCACGTCCTCCCAAATGGTGGTACTTTCTTTTAAAGCTCGGGTGTTGTAAATCTTCTTGATATATACCCCTGCCTTCCAAGAACACAGCAGCAGGGAAACAACTTCATAAAGCCGCATTTATTGGATAATTGGTCCTTCAAATGGCTTCAAGCTGTCAAAGGATGGCCATCCAACAGGCAGCAGGCCGGAAAATGAGAGAAAAGAGGAAAGTGGAGGGGGGGGAAGAAAAAAACAAAACACCAACAAATGTCCCTTTTAACATCCTCTTAACCACGGGCTAGAAACACTGTGTGGAAGCGACGGTTTCAGCCTCAAGTTATTGCAAACACAAAGCTGTCAAATAAGACAAACAACCTCTAATACACAACAGATACTCTCAACTTGTTTGGTTTAACATTCCACGACGGTGCACGGACGACTCAGTGGAGCGGAGCCGCCACACACGTCTTTCTCGAAGTTATATCTCCATACAACTAAACTCCAGTATGGTGATTTGATTTCGAAGAAACTCATTCGCTGGTTGGATAATGTTCAGATGCAACATTCATTCTGAGTGAATGAAGCACTAAGCTGCAGAGGCATCAGGAGCGATGGAGGATCTAAGAAGCATCCGACTGTCGCACCGGAACCAAAGTTCCCATCCAGAGTCGTGTGTGTTTGGTTCAGGCAACAAAAACTCTTTGGTTAAGGTTCAGGAAAGATCACAGATTTGATTTAATTCAAGATGATTAATGAATTTTTCCCAGTTACACCAGACATCCTTATCTAATCTTGACCAAATTGAGCGGCTAGACAAAACCATAAATCACTTAAATCCCAGTACAGCACCTACAGTCGCCTCATCGAGGCCAAACAACATAACAAGAACAGGAAGTGTCTGATAATCTCAAAACGTCCAAACTCACATCTCAACACCACCGTCTGAATTTTTACATTACAGAAAGTTCGTTTGCAAAGTAAAGGAAAGTGGTAAAAAAGAATCCTGGACAAAATTAAATAAAGAAGCTCACAAACACACACGGTGAAAATAATCCACCTGTAATAAAGCTGCACTGTCTCCAAGTGGATATTGTATAGGATCAGATATTTGTATATTATCCGTGAAGATTTTATTGAACACGTTCAGTATTAATTGAATTTCAAGAACAAAAAACATATTTGTTGTTTCAGTTCAGTTGCATAGAAACACGGGTTTTAGGAGACGAAGCCAAGTCATCTGTCGAGTCACTCAGGACGAGAACAGGTCGTTTTTTTCTGGGTCGTCACAAAGAGTCAGAGTCAAGTTTGTAGAGTAAATACAAGTCGGGTCGTAATTAGGTTTGATTTGAGAACGAGTGGGAAGAGACAGAAGGAAAGAAAGGAGAGAAAGAAGAGAGAGAAAGGAAAAGAGGAAAAAGTAAGGGAGAGAGAGAGAGAGAGAGAGAGAGAGAGAAATGTTTGGAGTGAGGAGTTCTTGCTATTCACAGTCCTGACAGTGTGGAATGTGAGAGGGGAGATCAATGTGGTATCTCACACACACACACACACACACACACACACACACACACACACACACACACACACACACACACACACACACACACACACACACACACACACACACACACACACACACACACACACACACACACACACACACAGCCAGATGTTCTTTGACCAATGAGGAAGCTGTGGTCTGGTCTCCTCAGGTCAACCCGCATGTGTCTCTCATGCACACACACACACACACACACACACACACACACACACACACACACACACACACACACACACACACACACACACACACACACACACACACACACACACACACACACACACACACACACAGAGACACACACACTTTACTTCTATTACATATTCACTGCTTGTTCAATTGCCACCATTTTATCAATGAAGCAATCCCAGTTTGCAGCTCAGGTCCAATGAGCAAGGCCTTAACACACTGTCAGGGTTACGAGTTCAATTCCCCCGTAAGCCAGGCGCTAACATAATACAGGTGCAGGTGCACTGAGCAAAGCTTTAACACCGTCGATGGAAGGTTGTCGGTTCAAATCTGCAGACCAGTCTTTCCCTCTGTCTTTTCCTCTCGTTATCAACGGCTGCTGAGGAGCCTTTTAGCAAAGCACTGAACCTAACAGAATTTACTGTGAATGTGCCAGTGTGAGTAAAATCTAGAGATGGAGACAATAAAAGCATAAATAAGAGTATGACAAAAAATATGTGATGATAAATAAAACTTAAAAATTGAGTCAATCAAAACAAAGCAACCAATCAGGGCAGAGAATCACAACATCCGAGGTCGAAGGTCAGGATCTGTGACAGGAATGTGTCACTAGACGCTCGTCCACGATCTCTGTTTTCCTCAAGGGCACTCGGGCAGGACTCAGCGTCTCTCTGTCTCCATAACTCGCCCCACGCAGTCCGACAGAACTCCATTAGAAAAACGTCTAAAACAAGACTAAACACTGGGACTGTGAAATAACCCAGTTTCACACTGGACCAAAACACCAATTAAACGTCAGGGAAGAGCATCCAAATGAACACAAACACAGCCAGAGACGGTGGCATAAATTCACTGCTGATACTGGAGAGTGTGTCTGTGTGTGTGTCTGTGTGTCTGTGTGTGTGTGTGTGTGTGTGAGTGTGTGAGAGGGAGGGAGTTTCGGAAAATGTAGTTTTTTTTTATTTTACATGAACAAAAACACAGTAATGCCACACACATCGACACAGCGCATGCACACACTCTCTCTCTTTCTCTCTCCTCTCCGTGCAGACACACACACATCCATCCATGTACTTCTATCTTAGTAAAGACACTCATCGGTATAATGCACTTGCCATTCAGCCTCTTACCGAACATGAACCATCACAACTAAATGCCTGAACCTAATTCTGTCCTGAATCGTCTTCACCCTCAATCAAACCTTTAAAAAGTGAGGACAAGCAAAGATGTCCTCACTCCGTAAGGTCTATGGTCCTCACAAATATATAAGTACAAATACAAGTGCAAGTGCAAGTACACACACACACACACACACACAAACACACACTGTCTGGCCTGTCACAGGACCAGATGGCACTAGGGGTGTTCCAGACAATTTACAGTTTTTTGTGTGTTTGTGCATGTGTGTGTGTGTGTGTGTGAGAATGTGCATGAGTGTGTGTGTGGAGAAGGGGGGGTTGGAAAATATATCTACTCCACACACACACACACACACACACACACACAGACACACACACACAGACACACACACACAGGGACTTGGCAGTGCCACTCCGGTGCCAGCGCTGCCAAAGACTTAGAATAAAACAAAAGCTGGGACGAACCATTGCGCCGCTCCCCCGCTCTGTCCCTCCCCCCGCTCCGAAGCAGATGGTTTAACCTGCTGATCTCTGCAGTGTGAAGGTTCAGTGTGTCTCCGACAAGTCAGCTCACATCACGTTCGTTCACGAAACACCTCGACACACGGATTCTCATCGTATAGACACTCTACGAAGCAAATATATGTGTGTGTGTGTGTGTGTGTGTAGACGTTTCACCTAGTTTGAGATGAAGGGTTTGGAAGGGCGGAAGGAAAAAGGAGGAAAAGGAGGAAAAGGAGGAAAAGGAGGATGGACGTGCATAAGATGAGGATGAGAGAGTCTTGCCTTGATAAAATCATTCCAACACATATAATGATTATAACTTATAAAATCTATTCGTTTTATAAACATCTTTTTCAGTGGTTTCCTCTGCACCTTCATTATATCCTCTCTCCGTTGCTTCTCTCTCTTTTTGACCAGATCCTTCTCTCGGATGAAGCTGAATAATTAACCCTTGGAACCGGATGCATATTGTTTTCAGAGATGTCATCAGTTGGAAAGAGTAAGTCATGTGGATTTCATTCATAAAAGGAAAAAGGACGACATCTCAACATGCTTCTCACTGAGGAACGTGATCAGCCTTGAGGTCAGATTTAGGACACTGTGTTTTGTGTCGAAGGCAAATAGAAGGAAGTGGAAGAGGAAACGTGACATAAGAGCAGGAAGCAATGGTTTAATGTTGAAGGTCGGAAGAAGGAAAAACAATGTGGAAGCAAATAACAACAAACAAGTGACGGAGGAGAAACAGGATGTTTCGCATCGAAAGAATCAACAACAGGAGTCTGAGTCTAAAGGAAAAACTCAATGGCAACAGTTCGAAGACTGTGTGAAGAACAAAAAGTGAAGAGGATGAGGAAGAAGGTAACAGGGGATGAAGAGTGAGAGACGGAGAGAACGAGTGAAGAAGAGATAGTGGACAGAATAAAGATGGATAAGAATGAGAAAGGAGGAAGGAACCAGGGAAAAGAAAAATACAAAGATTGAAGAGGAAAGAAGGGAGAGTGATGAAGAGGAAGCTGAGGAAGAAGGGATGAAGCTGTTGAAAGGGAGGACAAAGAGGAGGATGGCAGGTTGGGATAAGAAAGATAGAAGGACTAAAATGAACATGAAGGAAACGAAGAGAGAAAGAGGATCCAGAGGAAGATTAGTTAGGAGGTGAGAGGGTGAAGAAATGGACGATAGTGATGAAGAGGAGCTGAGTGAGGACGCAGAGGAAGATAAAGGTGGAATCAGCTGCTCCGACATTTGATTCCCAAACCTTGAACTTCTCAATTAACAGCCGCCATTTTTCCATAACACACCTCTTCAGCCTTCAGGTTAGCCACTCACTCACACACACACACACACACAAACACACAAACAAGACACACAGGTTTCAACGTTAAACTCCCAAAACAATTTTGCTTGTCACACACTTAGACATACAAGCATAAACACACACACACACACACACACACACACACACACACACACACACACACACACACACACACACACACACACACACACACACACACACACACACGCCGCCGCCTCCCAGAATAAGTTGGCTGCTTCTAATTGGAGTGGTGTTTGTAGCTGAGAGGTGTTGAGCGCTGCTGTAATTGCCAGGCAGGCTGGTTGACGTTTTCTGTCTCTTTATTTTTTAAGGATTGGGTAATTAGGCTCGGTGACTGCGATTGTGCCGCCACTGCCGCCGGTACAAGCGAACAGGTGTGCCGAAACACACGACACCTCGCCGACGTCACACGCGGACCGCGGAGCGAGGAGAGGAGCTGTTCAGCGGCGATGAGGGGGGGCCCCCGAGCCGCGAGGTTTCACCAAAAGATACCGAAGAGGAAGTAAACCGTGTTCGCCGCAGGCGGTGGTGGTGTGGTGGTGGAGGTGGAGGTGCTGGTGGCGGCGGGGGGCAGGTATTCAGTTACCTTCGGCTCATTGGACGAGAGGAGATGAACAGATTGTGCGACTGAGCGGGAAAAGAAAAGAGACGTGTGAATGTAACTAATAACTGAAGAATGAGAGTCAGCGGCTAAACGGAGAGAAGAGGTGTTTATAGATAAATGCAGAAATGACAACGCCAACGTGATCATATTTAGCAGGTACCAGGTTTTCCACGTTAAAAACATAGACTGTAAATAAAGATGGACGACAAGTGTCTGGATCGCCCCCTGGTGGCCGACTGCAGTACACGTCATAAGCCCGGCATCCCCCCATGTAACGTATCTGGGTAAACCAAAAACTGAAAATTAGACAGGAAGTGACCTCACCTTGAAGAAACCAATCGGATCTTTACAGACGCGAACTAAGGACAAGATCCCTCATCGGTAAATGTAACGGTGGGAAAACCTCGTCCAATCAGAGCCAGTGAGGAGGAGAATAAAACATTTGCTTCCTGTGGCAAAGCATATCCACAGTTTGGCTTTAAATGGAATTCAACCTGACCCAAGATAAAAGATTGTGTTTGAAGTTGACGTAGATCCTCACAACATAGGAAATATAAAGCAGTCAATGAAATGCTGTCGAAACAAAACCTAGTAACGTCTAAAAAAATGTGGTTCAATTGTAACGTTCTACATCGTCTTTGACCCACAAACCGCACAAACTAAACATGAACAAAGCACCGACAGACTCACACCAGATAAAAACCAGAGTGAAGTCAAAGAAACACGACTCACAAACTGATCTAAACTCAGCAGCCCCGGCCCAGCTCATCCCAGCTCCGTCTTCTGGGAAAACATATGGAGCTCCGACTCGGTAGCGAGTCAGCGCGCCGAAGCAAGCGGCACGTCAATCTCCTGAGCTTTGGGTGAAAAAAAAATTATAAAAACACACAAATCCATGTCGAGTTCTCACAGACTTTAACCTTGAAATCACTGCCATTATTAGCAGAGTCATTATTAGCATTAGAAAAGTAAATGGGGCTAATAATATTTGCCATTATAGCTAAAAACGCCTATTAATCCCTAATCCGCACCACAATTAGGAGCATGGTTGGATGTTTTTGTGAGTCGTTCTGCTTTGACGGGGAAACGAGACAATTTAGCCGCCTCAGAGCCGAGAGAAGGTGGGAGGGTGAGGCATTAAGCTACTGGCTCCTGCGCTCCGTCTCTATTTTGAAAGCGATCAGCCGGGCTGGTTTTGAGTGACGGGCGTAACGGAGGCAGATTTGACTGAATAGAGACAAGAGGGTGGCGGTGGGGGCGTCGCTCGCCGCAGCGAAGCGCGTTATCTGTCTCGGTACAAGTGCATCAAATCAAACGGGAGAGGGGATATTATTAAAGCAGCCTCCTTTTTTCTCCGCTGTGAACTGTGACTTAATAAGCTATGCCAATTAGAGGAACAAAAATCAGGCGTGCCATCGGGGCTGTATCTGCCCTCGTCCAAATTTCTGTGCTAACGCGTGAAGCTCGCTGGCAGCGGCGACGGCGCTGGTGTGTCCTCCCTGCTTGTCTTTGGGTTTTGACAAGAAAAGGAAGAGGAGGCGGAAGGAGGGACCAAAATAAAACAGGATAAAGATTATTGATGTGATCTCCCTGAAAGCTGATCTGGACCAGGCGGGCTTTGTGAATCGTGGGACGTTACAAACACCGGTGTGAGTCCTTCTCAAGTAAAGTTAGTCACGTTTGCCACAGATGAACTTTTCTGGAGTTTCAGACACACAAGGGTCGGAACTCTTTCATGAACAAGAGGTTTCACTTTGTTATTCTGTTGTTTAGTGCTGGTTGATGCAAAGAGGCAGTTTTATACAAAACAAATCGAGAAACAAGAGAAAGGGTTTAAGAAGTACAGAGTCTCTATAAGTTATCTTAATTATCGTAATCTTGAAACTCATCAGCTTTCGTCTCATGATGAATTAGCCTCTGGGGCAACCAACGATATTCTGGGGCGACATTGTTTATCATTGTGGACGAGCTCAGTTCATCTGTGGCTTAACCACGGTGCCGTAATCTGCAGTATGTATCCTGCAGGGGGCGCTATTATCATCTCAAACGTGATTGGTCTAACTTGAGATTTTAGAAACTTGAATTCTGTATATTCACATGTGTTTATAGAAATCAGTATCTTAAGACTCTGAGTAAAACTGCTGTAGCTCACGAGTCAGCGTCGTAGCCTTCACACCGTCCTGCTGCTGAGTATTAGTCCTCCGCTTAAAATAGTCCAGACGCAACATTTCCTCCTGTGAATCTGTCTGAGGAAACTACCGAGACTTTTTTTTTTTCTTAAGGTGTAACTTTAGATTTATGAAACGCCAGCGGGTTTGGACACGAGACTCAGTCTGAGGTTTACTGGTTGACTGGTTGTTGACAATGAGAATACAACACCAGATTTATTTGATCCTCTTCTTGCTCTTTCTTCTTCTTTCCCTCCTCTCTTCCATCTGTTTCTCCATCTTTCCCTTCTTCTATCTCCAGGTCTTTCTTACCCTCTCTTTCTTCTTTCCTTTCTAACCCTTCCTTTCCTTATTTCCTTAATTTCAGTTTCTTTCTGCTGTCACTCCAGGAAACATTTTGTCCATCTTTCGTTGCCAACTTTATGTTCCACGGCAACAGGGAGGATGATTTGCCCCCCCCCAACTACACACACACACATGCTCACACACATCAGAATCTCCTCAGATCTCACACACATCTTTACACTCTCACACACACCTTCCAACACCAGTGACAGGGAGACAAACAGCGGATCTGAGAGGTTAGAAGAATGTCAAAAAAAAAAAAAGAGGAAAAACACCAAAACCAGCCAAGACCTGAAATAGACGAGTGGCATTGGCGTCTGTGGCTTTGACAGGCGGAGTGAAGCCGCTCGCTGTACGGCTTCATCCAGGAGGAGATTAGAAACACACACAGTTTGAAGTGTGCATTATCTTTCCAGGGATGATCCCGAAATAAACAACAGCAACGGCGAAATCTCCCAATAATTAAAACGCCTAATCCACTTCCTGGTTGGTGATGACCGTGGGCTGAGCGTGTCAGCTGGGACTCGTGGGGATTGTGCGGCGTTTATGTTTAGATGCGCTTTTGTGCATTAAGGTGAATTTATCGCCAAAAAAAAACGAAGACTTACGTGAGACGTGGCGGGGGCTTCAAAACAAAATGTCACTCCCCGTCCTCAAAAGCATCAGACAAAGCGTTTCCTAAAACCCGTTATTATTCCTCCGCCTCTCGTCCGACTGACGGTATTTTTAACACTTTTATCCGGGCTCTCGTCTCCTTTAAGTCCTCGTCTCTCTGTTTACGTTTAGTAAACTCCACCTGTTTCCAAAGAACCGTCGTTTCTCTTTTCTCCAGGAGAAGATTCATGTCTCTATCGCACTTTGATAGATTGAGGTTTCCGTCCCTCCACCAAGTTCATTTGCAGTGTTTCAGCTATTTGCTGTTTTGTATGTGCAAATTGAAAATGCAAACCAATCAGCTGGACGTACATACACTGTTTTCAGAGTTTCAAGTCCCGCCCCTTTGTCTTTCTGTGCACACCCACTTTAACTGTGGTTTCTTCACCATTGAACTCTCTATGCTCTGCAGCCGCACGAGGAGATTCCTCTATGTTCCAGCTGATTTCTACCTGAAGAGGAGCTGCTCTTCTTCCTCTTCTTCCTCACATGTTGCACTGCTGCATCACACTCATCCAATCTGCAGCGTCGACCAGTTTATGAAACATTCACTTCTCCACAGATTTGCATACAGATGTCACTTCAGTCACAGCCACTCGAGCGTCGCTGCCCCGACTGTGACCCGTGGTTCTTTAAAGTCACCACATCTCAACTGCTCAGCATTTTTCAAACCTTGCCACAGAACACGAGTGGATGTTTACTGCTGGATTATACGGTGCAGTGCAGCTGAATGGGAGCATCTGCATTTGTTATGCTCCTCCGCTTGTTTATTCAGCTTTTTCCTTGAATCGCTCTCCGGTCTGCACGTGAAGTTATAACCCTGTTAACCTGCAGTAAATGGCCCCCGCTCCGTGTCGGCGTGTCCCATCCTCTGGCCTCACACCAGCCTTTGGAAACCGCCGCTCTCATGGCTGTGTAGGTCTGTGGAGTTCTAATTAGCTGCATTCACAAACAGCGCCGGGCTCATCAAAATGCCGAGGCCTGCAGAAAGCCACAGCAGGGGTGAGCAGAGTGTGTGTGTGTGTGTGTGTGTGTGTGTGTGTGTGTGTGTGTGTGTGTGTGTGTGTGTGTGTGTGTGTGTGTGTGTTGCATCTTGTACATGAGGGTGTTTCAATGTGTGCACATAAAAAAACAGTGTGATTTGTGTACAGCAATGAGTGTCAGTGTGTGTGTGTGTGTGTGTGTGTGTGTGTGTGTGATCACCAGTGTGTGTTCCTGCATCAAAAGAGGAAAAAAAAAAACAATTCCAAAATGAAGATCCACGGCGAAGCAGCAAACCGAGGCCTAACAGCCGCTGCAAATTCTACAAAAGCAGAGGCTTCTTTTTTTTTTTTTCCCGGGGAATCGTAACACTTGTCGTCCTTCCTCTACATTTGTATGCACGGCACGGGAGCAAAGAACAACATCACCGAAACCGCCGAGCACAAACAACAACAACAACAACAACGCGGTAAACAAAGAAGACGTCTCGGCATCTCTCTGTTTTCCAGCCAACTGACAAAATGGCTTCCCAACGCCGTTTAGAGGCAAATTACAAGAGCGTGAGTAACAGAGACGACCCGGTTGGTTTTCAGCAGAAAGCAGCAACATGCACACGCTGATCAAACTGATGATATCACAGCAACATTTCATTAAAACACTGAGAGACACGTGACAACAAAGAGGTGAAACACAGATCTGTGCATCGTGTCCTCTCTTTGTTGTTTGTCAAATGTTGGGACACACAAATTGTGAAGTATTTTCTATTGCTATTTGTGTATTTATTTACACAATATATTCATTGCAAATAGTGTCCTAGATAGAATTCCTCCTTCATCAACTAATATAAAAAAAATCTATATAGATGGACGGATCCTGTTGTGTAAAGATTAGACAACATTTAGCTATTTGACAACAAACTGCACATCCACACACATTTTAAGTTTCTAGCCACCAGATGCACATCGAGGTCGATCCCACTCCAGTCCAGCAGGTGGTGCTAAACCACGTGTTTGGTAACTGACAGAAATGCCAGAAGAAGAAAAACGTACAGTCAAAGAAAGTATGACCATATATTTAAAACCCCCAAACCAGGACGCTTAGCGTGTGCCGCACATTAATGCACACGTATGTTCTCATGCACAGATCCTAGGTATTTTCAACAAGGTGTTTGAACTTCAGAGCTAAACGCACCTTTCGAGCCGCCAGCGTCACTTTGACACTTGGTTTTGATTCAGGTTAACGACTGATGACACACTGGCTGATTGACACATACACACCAAGCAGTGTTGTGTAAGAATTAACTTTAAATTCACACTGAACTGACAGCGAGTGACTGGACAGAGGCAAAAGTGAACGAGTGGATGAATCACACGTTATTGATCAGATCTCACAGCTCGGGCTCGTTTTCTCCCAAGTTGTTTGAGCAGTCAATACACTTGAAGTGTGGTCAAACACTGTTGGTGCAGTTCTATCGTGAAGCAGCTGGAGGTGACCACATGATTGAAAAACAAAAGCCTGGTACGAGGTCTGTGATACCAGGGGAACGATGCATGTGCCCTCACCAACACAACACATCAGCAAAGGTGCAGCACAACTGGATTTTAAAGGAAATGGGAGGGAGGTGATTCTCTGGTTTATCTCCCAAAATGCACCTGTGATTAAATAAGACACTTAGAACAACACTGAGCAGCAAACTCCTGATTCTCTGATGTTAAACCAGCAACAGTGAATCTTCACGACCTGCTGCACATTTGAAGTTTCACATTCAAACATTTTACAGCCACAAAAACCCACCGTGCCTGTTAGACACCAGCAAAACACAGTGAACTGATCTCCACAACACACACACACACACACACACACACACACACACACACACACACACACACACACACACACACACACACACACTCACTCACTCACATGCACACAAACAGAGGCCGGAAAGAATGAGCGCAGCACATCAGAAAAACAGGAAGTCTCCTTCAGGAATGAACTCGAGAAGCTGAAAAACAAACGCATCTCCTTAAAAACGCAGAAACATGAAAAGTCCCCTCACAACACGGACGTCCACGTGTTATTAACTGTGACGTCGAGCAGGAGAGAACAGCAACAAACAACTTCATCATATTCAAGCTCTTCAGAAATCCAGTGTGTGTCAACCCGCTGCAGAAAACAGTCTTTAACATGAGAACTTATATATTTCCTCCTGTCTGAGCGTATGTTAAAGATGGGAGAATATATCTGTGACTCAGAAAGTAAGCAAATCGATGGACCCGTCTGATACCACATGTTTCAGTATTTCAGTTTCACTTGGTTTTCCTGGAAGTAGCTTCTGCTTCGCTGCTCAGAAACATCAGTCGCTGGTAAGAACTGGTTTTACAGCAGCAAAGAAGAAGTGATTTCCAGTAGGGTTAGCGCTAGCGATCGCAAGCTAACGCGTCCGAAATTTCGTAACTTCAGTTCTAAGTGGTTTTGTGTATTTCTAGATGTGTTTAGTTGTGTTGTTTTTTCAGCTCTGACTATCAAACTAGATGATACAATAATTTTTCAAAGGGTTTAACGTGAGCCTGGCCGCACAACAATGATAGTAATCGTCACTTTACACAGGGTCAGTAGCGTAAGTACAGCTGTAAATATATGTATATATATACGTCTTTAAATGCACTGGTTTCTGATCGGTACTTATCTGCAAAATTTGTTCCCAACTGATAAAATTAAATACGAACAATTCGGAGAGTCTGCGAAACATTTAGGTTCAAACCAGCTCCAGATAACAGCTTCCAATAGGAACTCGTCAAATTTGACTTCCGTCACTTTCAAACTCTGTCTCACAAGCACCGAGCAAAACCTCTCAGCCAATAGAGACTTTTCTATGATTTACACAGGATCCTATGTTTTCTTCCACATTCCGACTCCAAAGCAAACGAACACATGGAAATCAGAACGACTTCCCAACTTGGGAAACGAGAGCTTCAATGCAGCAGGTGAACGTCACACACAGTAAAAACAAAATAAACCAAACACACTGAAATGAAAGCAGCAACATTTAAGTACAGAGAATACAGGACCAACCAGAATCTTCATAGAACATATGAGCCGCTTGTATTTTGAAGAAATGCAATTTTTCAAGTCAAGTCGAAATAGTGTTCCACAAGCAAAACAGCATAAAAACCGCAAAACAGCATCTGCACGTCCCAAACATGGTTCCCCCCCGAAAAAATCCAAACAGCAAGCGAAGCAGCAGCGAGCAGGTGGAAGAGGAAGAAGAGGAGGAGGAGGCTGAGAAAGAAAAAGAAGAAGAAGAAGAAAGAGGAGGAGGAGGAGAAAAATAAGAGGAGAAGGCTGACGTACTTGAGCCGGAGAAATGTCCGCTCCCCAGGGAGGTCGGGCCGTTCTTTCCACTGCTAACAGGAGGGGAAAACATCTACAAGACAAACAGAGCGCACGTTACCTCCGAGAGCACTGACACCGCAGACAGCAAGACACATCACCACAGACACATCACTGCAGCTACACATGAGAAGCTCCGTTCCAAAGCGCCGCCGCAACATTTGGCCGAGAGAACAGCGTCGCCAGATTCTCACACACTTTACGATCTCGCTGTGAAATTTTAACGGTCACTCAGTTTGCTTTGTTTTTTATCTCGTCAGAGCTTCGTTTCTGCTTTTCAATCACTCGTATTTTAACTGTAAAGAGGAAGAAATGAAAAGAGCTGCGTATCTCAGGTGCTAAATAACAGCTTTGAGATATACATTTCAAAAGGGAACCTAAAGTTCTCAAACGTTATTTGTCTTTACAAGATTTTTCTGTCTGATCAAAGAGGAAATAAACTAAATTATAAATCTGAGTAAAGGCTGCAGAGGTGGGACTGAATCTCTGTTTCACACGTTGGATTTACGTCTCTGATTTTAGCTAAAATGTCCTTAATTTAGTCCAGAGTCATTGAAATGCAATTAGTTCAGCATTAGGAGTGAGTCGAGTCCCAAGTCAGGTAGATTAAGTCAAAACAGGAACATCCCACATCGAGTTCAAAGTAAAGACTAACAAGTCCACGGTCCAACGTCAGGTCGGGTAAATCCTGCGTCTGATTCCAAGTCAGGTCCAACAAGGATCGAGTCAAACACCAGGACAAGGAAAGTCCCAAGTCGAGTCTCAATCAAGTCGAGTCTCAGTCAAGTCCATTTCTCTGTTTTTTTAACCTAAATTTAAAGACATTTACATTTTTCAACAGAGAAACTACTGTTTTTGTTTGACCTATTTCTTATGAAACAGATTTGACCTATTTTAAAGTAAAACTAATCAGACTATTTGTTTGTTTGTTTGTTTGACCTGATTGTCTACGTAGTTGATTTAAGTAGAAACAAAAGGTTTTCATTTTTAAAACAGGTGGATTCGAGGAACGTCAGTCACAACAAGTCAAATGATTAGAACCTAAGTCACGAGCCTCTGATGTTAAAGTTTAAAATCATCATATCTGTGGCTTAAGTCTGGCTTTAGTCTGAGTCCACACCTCTGGCTGCCGGGGTTTGGATCCGTACTCTAAACGTACGGAGGTTCGATACCCAGCCGTCAACCACGACTCTCACAGACGTGAAGGGTTCATTTTCCAAAACACCGTGGCGACGTTTGAAGAAAAGCAGAAAGAAAAATCAAATTCCTCATTCAGCGTCTGTGAAGAATAAACAGGATCCAATCACTCCAGTCACCTGCTCACCTTTCACAAAAATGTGTTTTCGCTCTCGAGTGTCACTTTATCCGAATGTTGGACGGCTCATTTTGGAACGAAGCGCTTCACATCTACTTCATATCTGACTTAAACATATGAGATAATCATCAGAACTAGTTGCCATCTGCTCTACACATCTACAGGAGAAAGAATCAAGCCCATACAAAGACAGAGACTGCGGCTGAATGTTGATTCCTGCTGTGTGACTGAGCGAGCGACTGGAAAGCTTCACAGAGAAACGCTATCAAAGTGAGACATCTGACCCCCGCAGATAACCTCTCTGGATAAATATCAGGCCTGCGTGTGTCGCTGTGTTTGAAGCCGAAACCTCTGATCCTGAACACACTCCAGCTTCCACGCGCTCAGACGCTAAAAACACTTTTAGGGGTTTTTTTTCAGGGGAAAATCTTTTTCTTCTTTTTGGATCGTAATTGAAACCCTCGCTAGAAGAGGCAGCAGCGACCAGCGCTGGATCTGCGGTCGTTCCTGAACGCAGCCTGTTGGGCCTGCGAGCGTGCACGTGGGACGGTGGACGGTGTTTTATCTCCGTCACAGCTGCGACGCACAGAAAACAAGTGTTCGGGAGACAAAAGATCCGGTTGTGATCATTAGCGGGTTTTCTATCGATATCCCCGTCGAAGCATTTTCAGCTGTCTCAGCTTGTGGGCGTGTAAAGACAGATGATCGCATAAATTAATGCTCGACCTGCATTTATAATGAGACGAGACACGTTTAGGCTGCTGCTGCCCTCCTTTGTTTCATTTTCTGTTCTCCACAAATATGACTTAAGTCACACTGATTAATGTTTTCATAAACGTGTAAATATCTTTCACACAAATACATTTTATTAGCTTTTTTTTTTAAATCCCATCATATCCTTAATTAATGGTTACTTGAAAGTATGTGTGTGTCACTGAATGATGGATTCAATGTGAATCTATTCAAGATTATTATTTATTTCCTATTATATTATTACTTTAGTGTTTATTGTATAAACAGACTTCCTCTATGTGTTGTATAAATGTATATTTATATCATGAGCA
This sequence comes from Hippoglossus stenolepis, assembly GCF_022539355.2. Classification (NCBI taxonomy): domain Eukaryota; kingdom Metazoa; phylum Chordata; class Actinopteri; order Pleuronectiformes; family Pleuronectidae; genus Hippoglossus; species Hippoglossus stenolepis. The sequence goes on along the minus strand of NC_061500.1, from coordinate 1,801,841 downwards.
TATTTCTATAAAGGCCCATTTTGTCTCTGAAGTTCTTTTTAATTAACATCAGTCAACGATTAAATTATTCTATTTTTAGCTATTTTTCTAATAATATTTGACTCATAATATTCTGTGCAGGGATTGAAACGTGTTTCTGGGAGTGTATTATGAATTTAGTGATATTAGTACAAGTAAATATCACAGTAACATTAATGTAACATCCGTACAGGGACTTAAAAAGTATGTGTGTGCTTCTAAATGAACAGTTAGCAATTTATTTTACAACTTAAATCTTACTATAGAGATATATTACATTCATTCATTCAGAGATTATTGTGTAGTTATTACATGCAGATTACAACCTGTGCTGTTCTATTGAAAAACCACTGTAATGTTTAATCCGAGCACACGTGTTTTATTGTGTTAATATTTCTACAGAAGTACATTATCTGTTTGTGGTTCTTAATGCTGACGTTACAGATATTTTAGTGTTTACCTTTTGGTGAATATTTCATTAAAACAGACTTTATATTTCTATATTCGGTGATTGTCATGTTAATGGAAGAGTGAGTTATGAGATTTGTGCTGTCATATTGAAAAATCACCATAACTGCATCTACAGGTATTTATCTTGTGTCAGAATCAAATTGTGAAATTATAATATTGTTTTTTAAATTCAAAACTCCTTTAACATTTCCCTCACATTTCTACAGTGAACACTCAGGCCTCAGCTCTCATGTCTTTTCTTTACTGCATTAACATTATTGTAAAAATGTAAACAATCAAAAGGTAAATTTAGTGTTTTAAAATCTGACACAGCATCAAAACCCTCCTCCCTGATTCTGGTGTAAACGTGTCCTCACTGTGTCTCCATGCTTCACAACACAACTTGATGCCCTGGTTTATTTCTCTCTCTCTCTCTTCATTTTGGGGGTGTTTCTGATTCAGATTCAAATTTTTTTTTTTTTATGGTGTGTGTTCCCTCTCTCCTCCTCTTCGGGCCAAAGTTGCTCCCAGAGGAGGAGAGGCTGAGAGAAAACATGGCCGAGAGCGAGGACACTGTTTCCTGTCCGTCAAGTTCAAAACACACACTGAGAGAGAGAGAGAGAGAGAGAGAGAAAAGGAAAAGCCCTAAGTTTAAAACCTGCAGCCGTGAGTTTAACAGCATCTAAAGAGGGTGAGACGAGTGTGGCACATGTCTGTCTCTCAGCCTGTCTGTCTCTCAGCCTGTCTGTCTCTCAGCCTGTCTGTCTGTCCTGCAGGTTCACGATTCCACCCCCGAGCCTCTTGCATGTGCACCACACAGTGCAGAGTGCATGGAGCATGGAGCAGCAGACATTTACACACACACACAGCAAAAGAAAAACATTTTCTGTCTAAAATCCTGTCAAGGGCAGAAGGAAGAAATCAGGCTTCACATTAAAAAGGAAAGAAGGACTTAAAATGAGATATACTACCATGGATGGTGGGAACATTTTCAAATCGCTGTTTCGCATCTATAAGACAACAAAATTACTAATGCAGCATCACAATCCTGTGCACACACAACCACACACACACAGAGATAAATCAAAGAAAGGAAATTTACAAAACCAACAATATGCACGGAGTTTTCTCCAAGTTACAAAAACACACAACTTCTGTGCAGATACTTGAGAAGAGTGAGAGGCATAAATGTGCAGGTTATGTGCCGTGCGTCCATTAAACATGTAAACAGTGGCTGTGTGTGTGTGGAGTGAAGCCCACTGGCATCGAACTACATGTCAGTATATCAGGATTAAACGGGAGAAGGAGATGGATTCGCTTACTGCGCTGAAATCCAGTAAGTCACTCAGTTCCTTGTCTGTTCCCAAAGCTGCCATCCGCTGTTGATGATGCATTTTAGCAAAATCTCCCGGACCTACAGAGACATGGAAACACACGGAGAGAGAGATGGATAGAAGAGGATGGGTGGACGGGCGGACAGAGTGAGAGACAGAGGCAGAGGAGAGGGGAGGAGAGGTGGAAAGACCTCGGCTGGTCGGTGCGCGCAGCTCCGCTCCCGGTTCTCTGCGCCTCCTCCGCCGCCGCCGCCAAATTAATCCAGAGAAACAACCTCAGCGCCGCGATCGCAAAACCTAGTTTCCTCTCATCCTCCGCGGAGCAGGACTCGGTCCCGGGTTCCTGGAGCGGCTGCGGGGGACAGATCGCAAGAAGAAAAAAGAAAAAAGCTGACAGGAAATAAAAGAAGGTGGGTGTGGGGGTGTGGGTGGGGGGGGGGGAGAAGAAGACGGGAGTGGAGTCTTTACGCGCGTGTTTTCGGTGTTTCTGTCCCCCCACCCCGAGCCGAGGCAGTCCGACCTCCCCGCGTCAAGACGCAGTTAGTCCGCGGCGGTGACTGTCACACACACACACTCACACTCACACACACTCACACGCTCACAGACACACACACACACACACAGCATTTGAATAAATAACACGCCGCGTCTCCGCCACGGGGGGAGAGGATCACCTCAGAAACGTGGAGCGGTTCTCCGGGGCCGTGTGTGCGCGCTGCGTGCTGCTCCCGCCCGGGCTCGCGGTGCCCTGCGCTCGGCTGCGGCTGCTGAAGATCCCCGGGTTCACGCAGGACGGGATCCCATGTGCGTCTGGCGCGGGCGAGATAAATGTGTTGGTGCGGCCACCTAGCTTACAGTGAGCTCCAGCACCACCGAGCTGCTGCTGCGGGAGGGAAACTGCACACACATGCATGAGGGAAGCGGGTCTGTTGCTTTGATTGATTGGCTGATTGGTGCCGTGATTGGCTGCTTTGATTCGGGTTAATTGGGCTAATTGGAGAGGGGGTGGATGTTCCTTGGGAGCTGGGGGCCACAACCTCGAGAAAATAAAACTTTTTAAACATCATTCATGTGTTAAAATAGTTTCGTTTTCATGTGTTTGTAATAGATTGTTAATTTATGAAATAATAAATCATTTGAAATTCCCACCTGTTCTGTTTTTATGTATTTTATTTCCTCTTTATTGATTAAACTGTAAAATGAATGGAAACAAGTGTAATTCTTGACCTGCACGGGTCACCACTTCAACCACACCTGCACCAAAACCCTCGTCTGTGGAAATACTTTGTAATACTTTCTGTGTGTGTGTGTGTGTGTGTGTGTGTGTGTGTGTGTGTAGCCCACAGCCTGCAGGTATGAAATGACTGGCCTATTTCTGCAAATTACACCCTGCATGTGCGGGTTTTCTCATGGAGAGAAAAAAAAAAAACCCTGCAAAACACACACACACACACACACTCACACTCTCACACACACACACACACACACACACACACACACACAGGTGCAGGCAGGACATAAAGGCTTATTTGTTGCTGTGTAAAGTGGTCCTGTCTGTTGGCCCCTTCACTCTCAAACTAACTAAACGACATGTACCAGCTTATATAAAAAAAAAAATACATAAATAAAAATATGAGTGAGCACAGATTCACTCGAGTGCGTGAACGTTTTGATCGTAGAAGTGGACAGCGAACACACAACCTCACGTTTCCGAGTCGACTTTTTAAAGTCAACAAACAGCTGGAACATACGAGTCATCACCACGAAAGAAAGAAGCTGGAAATCCCCAAACTCGGAGTTCAGATTCACAAAGTAAAGAGAGAACGAGAAATAAAGACAGAGAGCCGAGTTAATCTGTTAATCTGCATCTGAGAGAAGATTGTCGTCACGCAGAGGAAACACAAAATCTCATGAACCGCGTGGGACTGAACATGTGACTTCAAACAATTCCCTTTGTTAGTTTGGTTCATTAAAGGTGCAGTGTGTAGGGTTTAGTGACACCTAGTGGTGAAGGGTCACGTTGCAGCTGAATATTTCACCTAAATCGTACACACTGGACCTTTAATTTATTTAAGAAATTAAAATAAACAGCCCATAGGTCGTCTGAATTGAGCAGCTTCTTACATTTTACCGTAGGGCGACCTCTAGTGGTTGAAGTGCTGATGACGGCAGGGACATCTGCTGCTGATACACTCTATAGACAGATTAATAAACAATGCTCTGAATGTGTCAGTTAGCAAAGAAGCTATCTATGGACAGATGTTACAAACTCATTCTAAAATAGAAAAAGTATCAAATAGAAGTTACAAAGTTATTCTTAAATTTTAATAAGAAATGATACATGAATAATAGCAATGGGCCCAGAACTGATCCTTGTGGGACGCCTGTCTCAGGTGGTTCTTATCGCACTGATTCAAGTGTTTGTTCCTGATTAGTTTGTTTATTTGAAGAAATAAAAAGTGAGAGTGAAACGTCATGATTGACAGTTGAAACTTACTTCATTACCCCGGGTTCCACTTGACGATCTGCAACTGCTCAGACTTTGGCTTCACGTGACGTCAAAAGCACAAGATGGCCGCCTCCAGTATCCAGGATATTTCAGCTTCAGGTTTGCACAACGGGAGGAAGTGGACACGTGTGGTCCATCTTTGTTTACGGTCTGTGGTGGCACATACGACCTGTGAGCTCCTGAAGTTGACCTCAGAGGAACATCTCAGAGCAGCCAGACCCGTCAGCCTCTCGCTGCTCCACTTCCCGTTATCAGTGTGTGAACTCGGGGGAAACGTTACATAACATGAAAACAACACATCCTGGTTTAGTCTGAGTGTTTTAACCTTGAAACGGAGCGGGAACACACAGTTATGGTCTGACACTGAACACGGTGCGTCTGTCACATGTGGGCCAGAACTGAGCCACAAATACCATCTCTGATAGATAGAGGTTCTTACATAACGAGCTGAGGGAGCACGGAGGACACGCAGAGTTTCCTGCTGTGACTCAGGTCGCTGGATAACTGGAGTCTGCAGAAAATATCTGAGGAAATACTAATAAACAAGAATTTTGCACAAAGGAAACACTGTAAAAAAACATATCTTCTTCTATTCTTTACATCACTTTATCACAAGTGAGTCCATCTTTATGATTCAGTGGATTAATTCCCTTTATTCAGGCTCAGGCTTCATGTTTGTTGTGTCGATTAGAGATATTTTAGCTGATTACAGGTTCGTGCAGTGTAAACGACGAAGGCGACGGCAAAGAACACGTGACCGAACCCGACTTGAGCCCAAATATCACATCAAAATGTTTGTCCTAACCAGGTTGGGTCCCGACAGGCTCGGGTCACGTATCCACTCCAGAGCCAACATGTGGACGAGGCCATGATGAGCATCTGAGGAGTTTTGTAGCTTTGAGCAACTTCACAAAGAGCAGGAAGCCGACACGTGAGATATTGGATCACGTGTGTGACATGTTTGATTGTTTCTAAATGAAATCTGATGTTCACGTTCCTCAGTTCACCTCCTTGTTTGAAGCCCTCAGCGCTCGACTAACACTGAAGCTCACAGACGACTGCACACGTGAGTGAAGAGTGAGAGAGACGGACAGGAAGCGAGAGAAAGTGAATTTAAAATACGATGATGTGTTGGTCGAGGAAATAGCAGGGCTGAGTCACAGAGAGGAATTAATGGTATAAACACACACGCACGCACACGGATAAATATGCACACACATGAACACACATTCCTGCAGGGAAGCAGTGCAACCAGACACACACTGAATGCATGCAACCACACATGCATATTCATTTTTCTCCCTCTCACTCGGTCACACACACACACACACACACACACACACACACACACATACATACACACACACACACACACACACACACACTCACACACACACTCACTCAAACACACACACACACGCTCAGCCCCTCTGCGGTCTCTAACAGTGTGTTTTTGCCAAACACCTGTGTAATCGTACAGCTGTGGAGAATGCTGGGAAAGGACCGGGGGAACTGAACACTGCACAGCTAATACCCTTTGATTCCACCCGGATCACTGACTGTGTGTGTGACTGTGTGTGTGTGTGTGTGTGACTGTGTGTGTGTGTGTGTGCGTGTGTGTGTGACTGTGTGTGTGTGTGTGTAAGAATACGAGTGTGTAAAACTGTGAGTGAGAGCGAGAGAAAAGTGAAACGCTTTTGGTTTAAGTTTGTTTTGTGTGTTTTTGAGGTGTGTGTTTGTGTGGTGTGTGTGTTTGTGTGTGTGTCTGTGTGTGTGTGTGTGTATAATCTGTCCCCAGTATCACCATTCTGGAACATTCCTCCTCCTCCAGCTGAACTCATCAAGCGCCCCCTCTTACTAAAAACACTCGAACCTTCCACCACAGACGAACACGCTCCTGTCACCTTCCTTATCTTTTAACAGAATTGTGATCTTTAATATTTCAGTTTCAGTTTTTTCTCACAGAAAGAATCACATGAACGGTTTCATCGTGAGACGTCACTTATTCACACTTCTTACTGAAGCACGTGGAAAACCACAGAAAACACATCATACTGTAACTTATCACACTTTAACACCAATTTAAAATTAATTCTGTCTCATTCTCTCATCTGATTCAATTAGTTGTGATGCTGTGAACTTTGTGATCCGACCGGCAGACAAGGAAGATTATGTTCAATGTATTAAAGTTTGGGAAAGTTTATGATTATAGCAAAAACCTGTTAGTTAAAGGAGACACATTCAGGCTGATACTTGTAATGAGTGTTATTACTGTAAAATGTTGACACATCACTTTCAGGAAGTCTCTGTGAATCTGCCAGGAGGCCACTGCAAACTTCAAGCTTCATTTTAAGCTGATATATACGTGTTCTGCTTGTTTACCAACACCTCAAGGAAAATACTTTTGTGTACATTTCTTTATTTTATTTCCTAAAAGGTAAAACCGATGTCTCGTGTTGGCCAGTTTGCACAAATACCAGTAACAGTGCGTCATGCTGGTCAGAAGCATCAGTGGGCAGCCACCTTTCCCTCCCTGTTCTTACACTAGTTGTAATTCTGTAATGTTCACACAGAAGTTTTAGTGATGAGGTGAACACATTTCCAACACCGACAGGAATGTGGCTGAGCGGCTCCACCTGCTCGCTCAGGTAAAAGTGATGATTATTAAAGAGCTGAGGAGAAACTGAGGCTCTTTTCACGCGGAGAAACTCAGCAGGTGTCACATCTCATGTGTTTAAGCTTCTCCGCCGCAGAATTCCTCGTCTGTGTGAGTCTGTGTGCGAGAGTGTGAGGGTGGTTGTTTCCAGAAGGCGGGGTGTGTGTGTGTGTGTGTGTGTGTGTGTGTGTGTGTGTGTGTGTGTGTGTGTGTGTGTGTGTGTGTGTGTGTGTGTGTGTGTGTGTGTGTGTGTGTGTTATCCCTGGCCTGGCTGTTTTTTTTTTGGGGAGGATAAGGAAGCCGGTGCCAAGCAGATGGTAGCAGTGGTTTACACAGGTGCCTTCAGTATGTATGTAATGCATGTGCATGTGCGTGCATGTGCATGTGCATGTGTGTGTGTGCATGTGCATGTGCAAGTGCATGTGCATGTGTGTGGGAAAGCGGGAGAGAAACAAGGGGGGAACTGAATGTGGCAGCTGGGGTCAAGTTCAGGCCACTTTCTTGTGTTAGTAAAGTAAAAGTTGTTCCCTCTGCAGTTGTACATGTTGAATTTAATCATTCTTATTATTATATATTATCAGAAAGTTGGAGAAAGTAAAGAAAAGACTGAACTTTTACTGGGCTGAAGGTGGGAGAGTCCACAGATGGATTCAAGAACCTCACTGGAAATGTTTGAGCATCATCTCGTCGTCATCGGACCCGTTTAGAACAGTTTGAAGTTGTTCTGTCGACATTTTTCATGCTCAACATCCGTCCATCATCTGTACCACTTACAGGGGGCTGCAGCCAATCGCACCTGCGTGGGTTACCAGCGAATCACAAAGACAACATTCAGCCTCATGTTAACCTCGGCTGTAAACAGTGATAAACCACATGACGGCTCCCGAAATGAAACCACAGCGTCACGATGGCCCCCTGGTGGCTGGCTACAGTATAACTTTTAACCCAGGATATTTGGGCTTCACTTTCTGGTCAGTAGGAAGGAAGTGGAGACACGTCGTCCATCTTTGATTAACGTCTGTGATTCTCACCATCACAAGAGTAAATCTGCGTAACCTTCACCATCATTAACACAAACCTCCTCATCTTCACAACCTTTATTGAGTAAATCGTCATTAAACTCATCTTCATCATTACTCTCTCTTTCACCGTGGCGACCCTCCCCCCCCTCCTCACTGTCACCACGGACAGCAGCTCTTCTCTCAACACCCCCCAACGTGATCTTTAACAGAAGTAACAGCCGATTATTTTTACCTCCCTTTGATTTATTGACCTGAAATGTAGGTTGCCGTGTTCGACTCCGGGTTCTGCTGACTGGACGTGGACGACTCCCAGCAGCCATGTGGGAGCGCACATGAATATAACTATTGTGCTTAAGTATAGTGCTCTGGGTGTGTGTGTGTGTGTGTGTGTGTGTGTGTGTGTGTGTGTGTGTGTGTGTGTGTGTGTGTGTGTGTGACGTATTCTACTGCATCGGTGGGGTCCAACAACTAGGAGACTTTCATGCGGACGAGTTTAACCGTCTGTTTGAGAGTTACGACCTGGTTTTAGGGATCAGAGGTGGAATGAGGTTTAGTTTTGGGGGTCGGGGGTCGGGGGTCAAACACTCAGCTGTGATGACGATTGGTTAAAGTTATGCATTGTGCCAATCACAGGTCCCCACAAATATAGGTGTTCAAAGACTGCGTGTGTGTGTTAAGAGGTTTTTAAGGAAGGCAGAGTCAGCAAAGAAAAAGAGAGAGATAGAGAGGGGGTATTCTGGGAGAGAGAGAGAGAGAGAGAGAGAGAGAGAGAGAGAGAGAGAGAGAAAAGGCAGGAAAAGTAAAAATAGAGAAGAAGAAGAAGAAGAGCGGGGGGGAAAGGGGACTTGAGTTTGGTTTCTACCAAACTCAAGTCAAAACACACACACACACACACACACACACACACACACACACACACACGCACACACACACACACACACACACACACACACACACACACACACACACACACACCACAAAGAGCAGACCTCAGCGGCAGCCATAGCCGGGCTGCATGTGGTGGCAAAATGGAACAGCCTCTCTTTCAAGTTTCTGTGTGTGTGTGTGTAAGAGTGTGTGTGTGTGTGTGTGTGTGTGTGTGTGTGTGCTCAGATGCTATAAAAAAATAACAGAACCACTTCAGTCGCAAAGCTTGTGCTCAGCCTCTTCACTTGATGCACAGTGTGTTTGTTAGAGCCGCAACACACACACACACACACACACACACACAAACACACACACACACACACACACACACACACAGACACACACAGCTCCTTTTAGAGTGTACTCGGTGCTTTGAACTACCACCTTTCTGATGACAGCCACTACATCCTGTGAAAACACAGCTGTCAGCAGTGATGTAAATGTATTTATTCAGTTTTAAACATTTCCAACTTAGTCGCGGAGCCTCGTCCAACTGAGAACTGGACGAGAACCTCAACAACAACCACTGCTTTACAGTTTCTGGTCAATATCGTGTGGCTCCTCAGGCTTTGAACTTGTTGGTTGGTTTGTTTGTTTTTCGTCGGCCACAACTGCAAATATATTTGAGCAATGTTTCAGTTCACCAGAGTCTGAATCAGCCAAATGTCAACCCACCGTAACGTCACATATTTGTTTGTGAGCTACTATTTTGGAGCCTCAACTACTCGAGTTCCATAAAACTTGTTGAAAGGACGGGCCATGGGAAAGAACCCATTAAATAAACTTGATCAAATTCCAAGCTACACAACCTTTAGCCTGATTTTCCAGTCGTCAACAAAAGCCCCAGATCGGAGCCCAATTGCCGTTCGATCACTGAACACGAACATTTCAAAGACACGTTTCAAGAGGCTCGTCGACACGTCACCTCCTTGTATTAGATTTCTAGCAGGATAAAGATTTAGATGAATTGGTGACAAACGCAGCGAATCACAGCGGACCAGACATTCGGGGGTTCCTGCTGATTGTGTAGTAATTAGAAATTTGAGTATTTCTGTTTGCGGACGTCCTGTGTAAAACATCTGAATCTGTTTAGCTTTAGAATCGTGGATCTGCTGCGTAACGAGTAAGTGGAGTCTGGGTTTAGTTTGTGTCGTCCACCGTCGGCCCACCAGAGGAACTGTCTATTTATAGCTCTCTAATAACGAACACACATCTTAATGAACAGACTCAGATTTTTGGCAGCGAAGAGCCTGAACACCTTCTGTGTGTTGGTATTTAAACAAAAGGTCATTTATTGTTGGAAAGCTTAGGCCCTAAATTCCAGTGGTGCGTGTGTGTGTGTGTGTGTGTGTGCGTGTGTGTGTGTGAGTTGAGCAGATTGCAGAATAATCTCCCACTGATCCTTTTCTCTGACCACACTGAAAATATTCTCATTAATTATGCTTTGACTTTTCACAATAATCAGTGTCCATCGGTTTCATCCTATCACATGTTCACACTTGTATTAAGACGAGTGTAACAGTGGCTCTGCAGGAAAGACCCGCACTCGCCCTAACATACTATTTTCTAATCTACACGTGTAAATAAGCAACTATTTGCAATATCAATTTAAAAAGTCGATCATATGTCAGTTATTTAATTACAGTTTCATCTTAATGGCCAAAGAGGAACAAAGAGAAGTTAGAGAACCTGGATGTGGATCTTTGCTGCTCACGCTGACACCGATATTAGGGAGTAAAACATTTCTACATTGTTTATTCTGTAAATTTAAAGTTATATCAACAAACATTAATGTCAGTACCGATATATTTGTGAAAGACTCATATCAAATGGTTCTAATCTGATAATTTGGTCATGAGGTTTTTAAGAATCGGTGGAAGTGGAAGCAGTTCTGTTAAAGAAGTAATCCTGATGGATCCTGAGGTCGTTGGATTCTCCTAAATAACACGGACAGTGTTTGGAAGTTTGGAAGGACGCGTTTCTGATTAATCTTTTTATATATATATTTTTCAATGTTGTGAGAACCACAAAAATAATCTTAAATCTCTTGAGAAAGGAGGATGTACGTTTTGTAATATTGACCCTTTAAAGCCAAAATGTCCTCACTCTCAAGGTGTAGGACTGTAATTGGTCCTCACAAGGACACGCGGTACAAGGGAACACCCCCACACACACACACACACACACACACACACACACACACACACACACACACACACACACACACACACACACACACACACAGAACTCTTTCCCCCTGCTTCGAGAAAAACTGAACTTCACCAATTATCTTTGTTCACAAAAAAACAAACACACTACTGACCTTCTGACAGATACGTACACAGAAACACACACACACAAAAACACACACATACTAACATGGACACACAGGCACACACTCACACACACAAAACCCTTTCCCCCTGGTTTGAGGTGAAACTGAACTTCACCAATTATCTTTATTCATAAAAAACACACCACTGACCTTCTGACAGATATACACACACACAGATAAACACACACACACACCCCCACACACACACACACACACACACACACACACTGACACCTGTGGAATTAGCCACAGTTGGTCCGTCCTCCTCCAGAACGTTCTGTCTTACGATCAGCATGAACCCAGCACACACACACACAGATACACACATTTACACATTTACACACTGACACACAGATACACACAGACACACACAGACACACACAGACACAAAGACAAAACATTCACTCATTATGTAACCGAGTTACACAGCGTCTGCCGGGTCAGCAGCAGGAAAAGTTAATGTCACAGGTGGAAACTGTAATGTCTTAAAGGGGTGTGTGTGTGTGTGTGTGTGTGTGTGTGTGTCTGTGTGTGTCTGTGTGTGTCAGTAACACTCCACAGGTTCATACCTGTAACTACCGTTCTCTAACTTCTCACCGACCTCCCGACTTCAAGAGACGGTTAATACCTGGATTCCGACCATCTGTGTTGGTCACAGAGCATGAAATCAAACTCTCCACGACTCGGAGAATTCATTTCACTTTTTATACGTCTCAGCAGGTGGACCCGTCGGGAGGGGGTCAGATCAGAGTGAATATGCCACGCCCCCAAACTACAAGGCAACAGCAGCGATTCTTCAGCGATTTGTTTACGGCCGAGATGAAAGAATTCTGGGATTTTCTCTGGAAGGAAGATGAAGAACCTGCGACTGGGATGAACTCAGGTCTCAGTGAGTGAAGCTCGGTTTGATGGAAGCTCATTTGATACGATGACGAACAACCAGGAGTCTGAACCCACAGCAGTGGATCTGTGAGGCTGGAACGTAAACTGCCTAAACCACTAAACCACTAAACCACCATACTACAGTTCAATAACTGGTGGTTAGCATCAAACACAAGGAAAAGCTGATGGTTTAACTGGTTTATTATGTTATTATTACAGATGTTAGGATGCACAACATTTCTGATACCAATATATAGATTTAAAAACAGACACACACACAGTACTGCTGAGAGGCAGAACAGACTGGTTTTACTACTAATGGTTTCAGTAATGTGCGTTTGTACGAACTGGTTTGTGTATGTGAGGGAGAGGGAGAGAGGGAGAGAGAGAGAGAGCACAAAGCACTTTGCAGAGATTGCAGGCAGCTGCTGGGAAAATACCTTTTCACACACACACACACACACACACACACACACACACACACACACACACCAGGGCCTTTGAACATCCAGATGTGGCTGTGAGCAGGTTGTGAGCATCAGTGCACCAAAAACAGGGTGAAACGAGGGCTGGGTCTGAAGCTAAGTCAGTTAATGAAATACAGATTTCCTCAACCTGCTGCAGCCTGCGGGGCACACACACACACACACACACACACACACACACACACACACACACACACACACACACACACACGCAGTTGCCTTGAAGCACATCTTAAATTGATCTTGATTCAACTTTGTTTTGTTCGTCAGGTCTCCGTGTAATAACGACACCGTTCTGCCTCCGTCAGCAGAGTGGGAGGAACCGGGGGTACATGATTTTACACATGGTTTCAAGGTGGTTAGCTTCAGTGCTAACCTTGTAGCCATAATGTTTTTGTTTCTGGCTTCACTTGTTAATTAACTGATTAACAGGTTGAGCCTCCAGTTTGTCCAGCGCCATCTTGGTTGGTAGGAGCGGGGGTGGAGCCTGATTGAGACCTCGAGGACACTACACCCCCCACCTACACCTGCCACCTGCACCCATTGGACTGTACTAGCTGTCAATCACAGCTCCAATGCCTACAGTGCTTTATGGTCTATTGGACTCTTGACAGGATCATAATAAACAAGTTGACCATCGTGCTGTTTGACAGAGTGACAGTGACGTCACGACGAGGATCTGGTGGCCGAAGCCCATGAGCAAGGAATGGCTCTTAGAAGGTTTTCAGGTTAAACCATCTCCAAACCAGCCCAGGAACCAGCCCAGCACCAGCAGCAGGCTCACTAGTGTTAGAAAGGTGTATGACGTGATGGTCGTCACCTGTCCTCCCCGTCTCTCACCCGTCTCTCCCCGTCTCTCACCCGTCTCTCACCCGTCTCTCACCCGTCTCTCCCCCGTCTCTCATCCCTGTCCCTCCATCTCCCCTCAGTACCGGTGGTGAAGCAGACCACAGCAGCTGCAGAGCCTTTTGATCCCTCACTCTATTACAGCTCTCATATGGACTTCACATCTCACACACACACTCACACAGAGATGGTCTGTAGCCTGTAATTTGTCTGTGGTTTAATAAAGTTCCGTACGACCGACTGACTCAGCAGTGAACGGAGCTGTGAGGTGGACACGAGCTTTACCAGATCATGTCATTAAAGTGCAGTTCTTCATTATGTTACCACGGACTGACGTTGTCATATTATTCAACCACATTATTCTTTAAAGACTCTTTCGAACTGTTGGGTTACAAATATTACACCACTGAACCACATGAATCCACCGGGACACTACATGTTCTTACCATAGCATCGGGATGCTGTAAATATTTATTATAGGGAATAATACATTTCTAATAAAGCTGTTGACTCGTGTAAAGGTAGATGAGATCATGTATTTGATGCAGGGCCTGTTAGCCACCTGACAGAGGTCGGTAAGGTCAGTGAAGCTTTACGGGACGGACTGAGTTTTATGAGAGCGTTCGCTTCAACGAACAGCAACAGAGAGAACACGCATCCCACTGAACAGTGACCACATGGGGACAACAGTGTGTGTGTCTGTGTGTGTGTGTGTGCACAAGTTGGGTTCTTGTTGTCGTGAACCTGAAGCAGTAAAGTGCTTTGAAAAGAATTAAAATGGAGAAATTACGACGACGATGATGAAGCTGTGCTGTACACAGAAGCTCAGAGGTGTTTTGTCATGTCATGCATTTGGGTTTGTTACGTTGACGTTGTGTGTGTGTGTGTGTGTGTGTGTGTGTCTGTGTGTGTGCGTGTCTCAGTAGAGTTGGTGTCAGGTGCAGCGCAGGTGGGCGACAGGGGGAAGGGATGAAAAGGTCTACAAAATAAACACACCTGATCTCACTGGACACGTAACGCAGGCAGCAGCAGGACGAGCGGCTGCGTTCACGTTTGGATGTTTTCGGTCTCACAGTAGAAATGTTTGTAAAGCTCACATGCTGCAGAGCTGCTAGCGCCCCCTAGAGGCTGCATCTGTTTACAGAACAGAGTAGAACGAAAAGCCTTTATTGTCGTTGTGTTGTACTAAATACAACACAATTACAAGTGCTACTTCTCTTTGGTGCATAAAAGTTAAAAAGATCACATCACATTATATCACACAGTTAAAATGACCTAATATAGATAAAGAGAAATGAATACAAAGTGTCATAGTCAGCAGTTTGTTATTGCACAGGTCATAATAATTATTGCAAGTTATTGCAGTGTAAAATAAAATATAATGAGAAATGTTGAGGACACACAAAACATTTGCACACGTTAATATGTACGATGTATTTAGTCTGTGTACATGCAGAGGTTGAACCCGAGAATAAATTCATCTTTACATTCTGCAAGTTTTACAGTAAATCGTTCACACTCAGAGCAGTTGTGGAGTTTGTGAGTTAATAAAATGTGACCTGTGTCTGTGTGTGTGTCTGTGTGTGTGTGTGTGTTTAGTTCTCCTACAAGGACAAACAGTGCCCCCTGGGGATGAGTCTCCTTCTCGTCTCCTCTCCGGTTTTCCCCCCTTTGCATCGTCCCTCTTTCTCATGTCCCTTCCTGTCCCTTCACTCTCCTCCTCTCCTCCATTATTTCAACTTCCTCTCCTCCCTCCATCTGTCCTGTCCTCCTTTTTACCCTCTTTTCTCGTACCCAACCTCGCTCTCCTTTCCCCGCTCGCCCGACAGAGAGAGAGGAGAGAGTGACACTGAGGGTCGAGAGGCCGAGCGAGGAAGAGAGACATCATCTCACTCCCCCCCCCTTCACTCGGTTATTTCTTCCACTTCCGCAATTTTCCACCTCATTCTTACAGCCGTCCTCTGACCTTCTGCTGCTGCCACTGTGTGTGTGCGTGTGTGTGTGTGTGTGTGTGTGTGTGTGTGTGTGTGCAGGTATGCATGTTAGTGCAGTAATTGAGGGGAGGGTTCAGCAAATTTCCTTAAAATTGACATTTTATCATCACGATGCTTTGATTCCATCGATTACAGCTGCAACAATACATCTGTTAGTGATGATGCAAAATGTACGAAACCTTAAATTACGGCTCATCATAAAAGACAGTGTTTATTATGAAAATCTGTTGTTTTCAACCTTTGTTTCTTTTACCAACTTGCATTTGAATATATTTCAGGGGGTTGAATATTAAAAGAATGTAAGAATTTAATAAAACACATAAATATCTGTCTGACTCCAGGAAAAGGGGGAAACACTGATGGAGTCACTGAGTGAAGGAGGAAGAGACGATGGAAAAGGTTCTGGACAAAGAGGTAGAGAGCGACTGATGGAGGGAGGTGAGGTGCTAAAGAGGAGAAAGAGGAGGCACAGGGAGGAGGAGGAGGAGCATCTGCCCCCCCCCCACCACATTCCACACAACCCCAACTCCACCCCCCCGCCCCTTCCCCTCATGCCCTTAAATAAATTCCACTGGCGTCTTGTAAATTTTTATTTTTGTGGCGCTGCCGCTGCTGCTTTTTTGGCTGCAGGCCCCATCTGTCGGCCAGCTGCTAGATGTTTGGGAGGAGGACGTGTGTGTGTGTGTGTGTGTGTGTGTGTGTGTGTGTGTGTGTGTGTGTGTGTGTGTGTGTGTGTGTGTGTGTGTGTGTGTGTGTGTGTGTGTGTGTGTGTGTGTGAGGGTTAAAGGGAGAAAAGACTTACACACTAATGCAGGGAGGGATTAAATAGTACTGGATGGGAATTTTTGCAGGTTTATGAATATGCATAACGGGCGAGCGAGGTTTAGATGGTGGGAAAGGAGGAGAGAGAGGGGAGGTGGGAATGAAGGATGATATACTAGGTAAGGAGAGAGAGGGAGAAAAGGGAGGGAGGAAAAGGGTGAGAAAGAGAGGCAGAGGGAGGGAGAGACGAGGAAGAGGAGGAAGAGAAAAAGATGGTAAGGGGAAAACAGGAGGAGATGGAAGGAGTGAGGTTGAAGTAAAGAGGGAAAGACAGTTCAAAGATAAAGATAAAAAAAGAAGGGGTAGAGGGATGAGTGAGAAGAAGTGAGAGGAGGTGAAGGAGGGATAAAAAAAGGACAGAAATATAATGAGGCAAAATGAGGAAGAAGAGAGGAAGGAAACAAAGGAGAAAAGATGGGAGGATAGAGAGAGACAGAAAGGAAAAGAGGAGGAGGAAGTAAGAAAGGCAGCGGGTAGAGGAGGATAAGGGAGGTGGATGGATGGATGGATGGATGGATGGATGGATGGATGGATGGATGGATGGATGGATGGATGGATGGAGGGGGGGACCTTCGGGCGAGGCATCAGGGGGAAAGAGAAACAGATGGTTTGTGAACCTTTCATAAAACGTTGGGAAAGATAAAAAAAATTCACCAAAAAAACATTAATCAAGCGCGCCCTGGAAACGGCTGCTGTTTTCTGTTGCTGTGCAGTTTTGGGGAGGTGTGTTCGTTTTTTTTGTTTTTTTGTGTGTTTCTTCCGAGAGGACGCACACAGACACGTTTGTATACTCGTTCACACAAACACAAGGAAACACACAATCAGATGAAAAGAAGGTTTTACCTGAAATGAAGCAGAACAGAAGATATCCTGACCTTTTCTGGATCCCACATTTCCCATGATGCAACTTGTTAGTGACTTGGACGCCCCCCCCCCCTTCTGGTGAACTCTTTCAAAGCCACACCCCCAGTTTGTATCGCAGGTTGTCGCCAAATGAAACTCGTGAGTTTGTGTTTACGACGACAGAAAACATCGCTGCGAGGGTCATTTTGTTTTGATCAACCAGTGGAGTCGCCCTCTGCTGGTTATCACATGTACAACACACAAGCAGATTTAGTCACGTTATTTCTTGCTCGCTCGTCTTTTCTGGTCCATCTGTTTTTACATCTATAGTTAACGTCACTTTACATAAATGTATTTAGTTATTTTGCATCTTTGCCCTTTTTGTCATAAACCTGAAACTCTCCTTAACAAACGTAGAAGTTCGACTAATACACAGAAATAACATAAATTATAACCTAAATAATAAATCCTTGTATCTGCACACAAACATACAGCATGTGAACAGGAGCCTGTGTGTTTGTGTGTGTTTGTTATTTTGTGGTTCAGGTTGGTCACTGTTGTGTGACCTACTTTTAACGGACATCCTAAAACACAACATCCTCTTTCTCTCTCTCACTGGGTTGGTAAATCCGTTTGGGGGTGATTCTTTTTTTATTTTGTATTTGTTGTTGTGTGTTGCTGTGTTGTCGCTTCAGACGAACAGTGGACGTGGTGCGTGTGTGTGTGTGAGTGTGTGTTTGTGGGTGTGTGTTTGTGGGTGCTTGGTCCTATTTACAGGATAAAAGCCTTCAGTGACCCAATAAGGGAAACAGAAATCAGAGCGTTTTATTGTGAAACAGCTCGGCTGCTTTTATCTTCAAACCCTGTTCACCCCGACAAACACAAACAGCCCCGACACCATTTTCCTTAAATTACTCACAAACGTTTTATCTGATATGTAAGACTCAGAATATGATTCATACTGAAACAGCGTTAAAGTCACAGTGAAGATATGACCTTTAATACAGGATCAACAGTTTTCATCGTTTCTGTTTACCCCCATAAACTATAACTGTTGACGACATGACCTGGAGCCCCCCCTGGTGGCTGGCTGCAGTATAGTTCACACGCCCTCACCTCCTCCATGTTAGCAGAGGAGACATGGACCAAAGTTTAAAAAATCGAAGTGAGTGATTGACAGCTGAGGCGTATGGGCAGGAATGAAATTCACACTTTCCAAAAATCGTCCTGAATATGTCCACTTCCTAAAAGGTCCCAGCTTCCCATGAGATGTCGTCACTTGTCCTCACCTGTGAAAAATAATAATTCCAAAAATCTCTTTTAAAATGTCCTCACTTCTTTGCAGTTTAAGAACCAATCACCTGTGTTTTCCATTATTTCCCTGTCTTTAAAGAAACCCTGTCATCTGATCCTGGCGTGAGAGAAGAACCACATGTGTCTCAGGATTTGAGCATTAGGACAAACGATTCTCGACACCCCCCCCCCAGCCTGTGGCTCCTGCAGGTTAAGGTGTGAACTGCATGTTTGATTCAGGAGGAGTTCTATTAGAGGCTCTCTCAGGCGTTGGCACCGTAACACAGCAGGTTCTCTGGCTGCAGCAGGATTTAACATAATGTGGTTCACCGGCTCTTTGTGAAACGCCGCCTGAAGCAACGTCTCCACACACGTTACAGGTACCGACCGACAGCCTGGTTTTTAAAATGTTCCTGCTTTTAAAACATATTTTGTTTGAACGTTTGGACTTTCAGCCTCGTTTTAATTACTGATTTCCTACGAGAAGAGCTTAAATGAATCATTAGTCGGAAAATCCATCTGCATTGCCAGTTTGTTACTAAAATAAAACCCTGGGGGCGCACCAACCTGGCATTACCTGTACCGTCATTTCATTCTACTTTCCTCCCCGTTTCCTGCCTCTCTTTCACTTAACACAGCTCCCCAGACTGAGCGGGAGACGGGCCCTAATTGGTGGAATATTAGAAACTATTATTCCTAATTAAACATCACAGAACACACTGTCAGAGTTGGACTGGCGGAGAGATTTAAGACGCGCTGAACCTCTGGCATCGAAACAAAGTCTATTAGCAGAGACGGACGAGGGACTCTTCAAACTGGCAGGCAGACGAAGAGACGCAACTAAACTCTGCCAGGGCTTCACTAACAGGTGTGACGGTGTGTGTGACTGTGTGTGTGACTGTGTGTGTGTGTGTGTGTGTGACTGTGTGTGTGACTGTGTGTGTGTGACGGTGTGTGTGTGTTTGTGTATACATCCTTCTTCTTTCCTAACTTTGATGAGGAGACGGAAACAGATTCAGAACTGTAGCATGCACAAATTATATTCTTCATTCAAATGCAATAATCATTGAATGTATATTTTATTAATATTATATAATATATTCATTTATTAACATTAACTCAAATGTGGAGCTTGTTTACAGCAGCTGTTTTCAGATAAATTCCAGAGTTTAACATCTGTCCAACACCAAACGGTTGGCAGGTCACTCCTCCATGTTAGCAAATGGGACATGGACCAAACTAAAGAGCAATATGGTTTCTTTCGTTTTAAGTAGTTCTGATATTTATTCATGTTTCTGATAATTTCTGATAAGGTTTTAATTAGTTATTTGACTATATAAAAACGGGCAGATGTCTTGATTGACAGCTGAGACTGACTCGAGATTGGTCGAGTGGCGCACGACGGCAGCGTTTGGAAATTAGGCTTCATTAAGGCGTCCGTTTCAAACGATGTAACATCACTGACCCTATTCTTCCGTGTGTCCTTTACTTCGGCGTAGTTGTTAAAGCTATATGTCCACGAGGGGGCGGCACAGAGTCGAGAGGTTCTGACAACAACAAACGTGACGATAATGGTCCAACTTACCAACTCGAAAAGTCTCTGTAAGTTGTTGTGACGTACGGTCGTCTCACTTGAACTATTGGCTGCACGGTGTCACTTTGGTCACGTCACTCCGCAGCCACGGGTCTTTTGGGATTTACAAAAGGACATGTGGGACGTGGGTGTTCCAGACTGGAGGACGCTGTGTAATAACCGAGCTGATGTTGCTCCAGCGTCGGTGATTTCAAACCCTCCCTCTGCTGCAGTATCTCCACGTCGCTCGGTCCCAGCGTGGCCCCCTTTTTGATGATCTCAGGTTTGAGTTTATTGGTGCTTTACAGCCTCAGACCTGCTGTCACACACATTAAACACAGACACACGCAGCGGCGGCAACAACACTCGCACGCACACACGGTGCTACACACTTACACCTGTATCGGGCAAACGGATACACACAAAAAAATGTCTTTGCTTCATTACGATTCTGCACCATAGTCCCTTTAACGACAAGAACGCAGAAAAACCCAGAGAAATGCAAACAGGATGCTGATGAGAGGACGTTGTATAAAATGAATTTAGATATTAGACCAGAAGGACATTGAAAGAAAACACAGTATCTCGCTGTTGAAGTTAAAAAGTTAACGTACTTCAGGTTCTCACAGTCGAGTGTAAACGTGTGAGAAAGCTTTAGGACTTATGTCAAACTCAAACGCCACAACTTCCTCTTATTTAACCACCTTCTCTTTCTCCCAGTCGACTATTAATAGCTTCATGCCAATTAACACTAATGAGCAGTAGCACTTACAAGTATCCACACTGACTGAGCTCGGTAACACAACCTGCGTAAGAGACGGTGGAGAAAAGAGTGTAAATACTGATACGACTGATTCCAACCTGTTGTTCAACCGTAAAACAACAAATAAAACCTGAGGAAACAATGAAAATTATCGTGTGGTTCACACATTTTAAACGTTTGTAACCACAACCGTGTTTCCAAGTCGTACTGGTCAGTGAACAGATGACGGCTGGAGAACTCGAGTCGACAGATCTCTCTCTCTCAAAGGAAACAAAAAGAGTTTAAAATACAGATTTACCTGTAAATGTAAAAACTTTATTGTTGTTTTAAATCAGCTTTATTTCTAAATGCTAAAGCTGAACACACATCCACTTTTAGAAGAATGGAAGTCCACTTCAGGAAGAAAGACACACACACACACTTTTCTCACACATATATATTGATACACAAGCTTCTTCTCGTATGAAGCTGGCATTTCTCTCTGATTTATACACAAACTAAACATAAACTACCTTCTCTCTCTCTCTCTCTCTCTCTCTCTCTCTCTCACTGACCACTCTCATTCCGAATAGCCAATTACCTCGTCTGCTTTTTAAACAGAGCGCGCTGCATTAGCGTCGGCCCGTGTGTTTAAACAGGACTAATAGTTGAAAGGTTAATTACTGATGCAGCCGTAAGCAGTCTGTAGTAATCACCAGCTATTACCTCGCGCTGCAATTACTCCCTGCAACACTGAGAAACTGGAGCGGCACCAATAAATACATTTATATTAAACTGACACCGACTGATTCATTACTGGTGATGGCTGCACTGTGGCAGGAGCAGCGGTGCTGGTGGTGTCGTAGGAAGTCGCGGTTACGATGGTAGATTTTAGGAGTAAAATCTTTTAAATGTCTCAGTTTAGAGACAGTGTGAATAAATACGAAGTCAATGGAAAGACAACT
>NC_061500.1:1687645-1775145 GCF_022539355.2 Hippoglossus stenolepis | reverse complement strand
CTGAACTCCGCACATTGTCCTGAAACTTTTCCGAGGGGCTGTATGTGAGAACGCAAACTTCTCGAGTCAGCGGTTCCGGGCCTTTTCGAAGTGAGTGTGTTGATGAGGTTTCTAACACGTGACGGACGTGAAACTGGGAGAACACAAATATCTCAGGACGAAGAAGAGGAGCCGTACACGTAGAAGACGTCATGTCCGGCCTCCTGCTGCTCTACAGGCTCCGCCCCTCGCCGTGATGTTCCCCACTCGTTCCTGTTGGTGTGAACGAGTCGGACCCGACAACCTGCTGCTGCTGCTTCACATGTGGACGATAAACTCCAGAAAATGTGCGAATCCAAGTAGAAGTCTGAAACAGCTGATGTTTGATATCGTACGTGTTGCAGGACAGATGTTTATGCAGAATATCTACATCACAGCACATCAAATAATAATAATTACACAGGAAGAAAAGTGCAGTAGAAAGATGAGCAAACAAACCAAAACGCTGTCGTCATGAAAAGACCTTTCTAACTTTTTGAAGGGCGGCAGCATCTCCCTGGTTTCCGCCTTCTGAAACAATACTAATATTAATCCCAAATAATAATGAGATAAAACATCAGCTTATTAAAACGCTCAGACGATAATCGGAAAAGAAAACAGGCTAAAAATGTCAGGAAAAAAAACACCCCAAATAAATAAAAGCAGCTCCCCCCCCCCCACGTGAGTGAGTAAATCTGCAGTTTACACCTAGCAGCCACTGTCTACAGCAAACACATTTATTTTTCAGCTGCATTATTTAAAAATGCAAATAGATGCAATTACACTCGCCTTGTTTATCAGCGGTTATTACCAGTATTTTGGCGTCGCCGCGCTGAAGAGGAGCCATATTTCAAAGCATTCGCCGTCGGCCGCTCGCTAACGCAGATAACGAGTTTCCCCCCTCGCAGATGTAATTACAAAACTATTTTCTGGAAAACATCTCTGGTCCCACACACACACAGACAGACACACACACACACAGACACACACACACACACACACACACAGGTATTTATGTATGGGATATACATGTAGAAACAAACACGCGTATTCCCTTGCAGCAGTTCTAAAAATAGCCCGGACCTTCCTTACAGATAGAGATCAGTTAATGGATTCATAGTGAGGCCGTTATTACTGGGATTAATAATAATTTAGAGAGTGAGTGTCTGTGTGTGTGTCTGTGTGTGTGTCTGTGTGTTTCAGACTGTGTGCGTTTCTGTATTAATCATGTTATTAAGGCTCATCGTTTTCATTTCTTTCAGATTATTTCAAAAGAGAATCGTTTTAGGCCATTTTTCATGCAGAATTCCCCAACACATGTAAACACAATCGTATTTACTCTATGTTCTTCAGTAAAATAAGATTCCTGACACGTCTCTGTCATCATTGTTGTCGTTTCTTATGAGTCGCAGTGTGTAGACTCAGTCGCGCTTTATGCTTCCTCCCCTGACTTCTTAAACACAGCTCTATTCGAGGCGTTATGGTACAGGTGCATTTGTCCTTGTTGGAGTTGTGTTACCATGTTGTGGCTTTCACAGTTGTGTTGTGGCTCTAATGTGCTTGTGTGAGACACTTTGGCTCCTTTACCTCAAGACTTCATGTTAGAAAACGTTGATTAATAAGCACCTGATAGCAACAGATGTGCAAACAGCCCGATCGCCGACATGTGAAGTTTCATCCAGCTGCAGACACACACTGTGTTATTATCTGGGTTTGAAAAGCTGCCGTACGAACACATTTACCTTTACTTTCGTTTGCAGCCTGTACAGAACACAACCTCTGTTTCTAGAGCTTTACTTTGGAGGGGACACCTCAGCAGCGGAGGAAGGGTCCTCCCTCCAGGATCCGGTTTGAGCTGCTGAGCTGAATCCGGTTCTGATCCAAACACTCAGATCAATAAAGTTTGGTTGCATTCGATTAATTCTGAGATTTCCATCGTGTGCGCTTCAACACTGTTGACATGTCGGTACGTAAAAGTGTGAAGTGAAATTCATATGTTCATCATCCGCCATCTGCGCACACGTCAATCTGTCACACAAACACGGAAAACGCACAACAAAACACAAGGTGGCACCAGCCTTCACTCACTTACACACATCTGCACGCACACCTGCATCCATGTACATATGCACATGCTTAAATGTCACAGATATGATTCACACACACACATACGAAAGCACAGGTGCACACACACACACACACACACACACACACACACACACACATTCCTGCAGCGAAGATGTTGCACTGCAGATGTGTGTTTTGAATGCACAGGATGCGACACCACACATGAGTGGCTGTCATGGCGTTTGGATGACAGATGTAGTACTCAGGTCTAGGCTCGGTTCCAGACACACACACACACACACACACACACACACACACACACACACACACACACACACACACAGTCACACTCAGCTAAAGCCACTCTTCATTTATCAATAATTGGTTTTTAATTCCATTTGGCAGCCAGCAGCGCGAGCGGCAGAACGACAATAATTAGTCCATCAGAGAGAAAGAAGAAGAAGAAGAAGAAGAAGAAGAAGAAGAGACGAGAGGGGAAGTTTGGGAGAAAACCTGTAAACGACAGCGACTCACCTGAGCGCTGATCAGAGGAAAAGGTCTGTGAAGAAGAACAAGACGACACGTGTAGTGTTGTTGACCACTGAGCCAACACATCGCCCCCTATCCTATGAAATGTGTCCTAATTATCAACGTAATGAGGACACGTGGGTAATTTATGTATTTGGTTGCTTATACTCATATTGAATGATATATATTGCTATTGATGAAAATGATTTTGATATTGTTATTATCTCCCAGGCCCTAATTATTATATTTAAATATGAACTAGTGGTGTGAAGCTGTTCACTCCGTAAAACCACAAACTAGAGAATCAGATGTCGTGATCAACAACGTAATTATTTACTTGTTAAGCACAATTCGAGCAAATTGCTATTTTTAATACGCATGTTCAGCTCCACTAATACTGTAATAATTACATATGAAAGTAAACATTATGCTGATTTATGAGGAGTTTCACCACTTCTCAGATCTGGTTGTTTGCGAGACCAAAACGAATGAACCACGGAGACACTTCCTGTCCCGATGATGAGCTCACACTGACCCTTCATTTCACATGTTTTGATGATCAGAGTAAAACTCTCTGAGCTTTTAATCCTCCACAGAGATGATTCCAGATTGTTCCTCTGCTGCAGCCGCCGCCCGTCGGACTCATGTTAACTCTATAGATTTAATTCTAATTAATTTCATTAGCAGAAGTGGAGCCGCAGGACTCGGCTCTGACCAGCCCGACCTGTGACCTTTCTATTTGCACTGCAGCAGATTGCAGACAACACTCAGTTTAATCACACACACACACACACACACACACACACACACACACACACACACACACACACACACACACACACACACACACACACACACACACACACACACACACACACACACACACACACACACACACACACACTCACATAATCTAAAAGCATCTTTCAAAAGGTTTTTTCCATATTGCTGGGGATGTAGATGTCAAAAGAAAACATCCAATCCAACGTATTTACAACCACATTTAATGCAGAGACATTTTAATTAAATACACATTATAATAAGTATATTCATATGTTTATATTTAGATTAATTGGAGCTTTCATATTGAGCATTGATCAGCGCTAGGACCCTTTATTATTATTATTATTATCATCAGTTTGGGTGTTGCATTTAAAATGTAATATCCATATAGTTTAATCCTATAACAATAACACAATATGATTTCAGTTGTATTTCTCTATTGTCTCTGTTTCTCTACAGACATTACTCCCGACTCTTCTCTTCACCTTTACTCTCACACCTTCCTCCACCCTTGAAAGTGAACTGCAGTCTGGGAGATGGGGGTTGTGCGCGTGCAGTTGTGTGTACGATTCCTGACCACTGACTTCCAGCTGTCAACACGGAGCCGTCACGTTAGACATGTTGAGACCAGGAATCAAAGCAGATTCTCCCGTATGTCAGTCTCTGTTCTCGTCTTATGTCACAACTCACTTCAACCGTCCCCTGGAGACCGGTGTTCACTGCAGCCTCAACATGAAACACGACGAGTTAGAAGCTTTGAGAGAATTAACACAAGCGGAGCTAAAGGTTTGTTCTGAGGAAAGGTCACGGGGGTCAAGAAACTCTGAAGGGTTTATCCTCTGAGGAGCAGGAAAGTAGGTTTTGATATCAATATTTTTCCTCCCTGGCTCCAGATTTAACTTTTTTTTTATCAGAATAAGGAAAAAACTCAGCATCAAAAATCATGATTGCAATCAAATTATAATTTTTCGACATTCACAAATTTCCTTTACAACTTTAATAATTGTTTTTTCCTCGACGCTGAGTGACCGTGAGTCTCGTGTCGTGATATATTGGCCGTTTGGACTTTAAGGAGGAAATGTAATGAAATGTAAACCTGCGGGTTTTAGGATAATCCATTTCCCATACAGTCAGCTGGTGAGAAAATATGCTCCGCTATCCGATACCACACACACACACGCACACACGCACACACGCACACACACACACACACAGTGGCGAGTTAAAGCAGCTGTTGTGGACTGAGAGAGAGAGAGAGAGAGATTTAGATGTGATCCGAGTGAGAGACAGAGAGAGAGAGAGAGAGACAGTGTTGTCATCCTCCTCCATCGTGGGAAATAATTCTTTCCAGATTGGATCTTTGTTTTTCGCTATTTCTTGATTTGAGTGATGTCAGAGGAAAAGCATTTTCAGCTCATGTGCAAAATAATAAACGTTTTAACAATGGTCAGCGCTTGAGTGACATTCAAACTGACCAACCACGGACTGATTCTCTGCTGTGATGTTGAACAGGCCTCCATTCTAAATGCTCTCAAGCTGGTTTAAGCTTTTTCGACAATAACAAGAAGTGTATTTTTTAAGTTTCTTTGTGCACATTTGAGTTCATATTTTCGTGACGTCTAAAGAGCCATTAGGAATAATCTGATCACATTAATTCAATAACAATATGCAGAAGGCTGTAGAGACGGACGGATGCAGAAAGCCGAGCAGACGACAGAGGTCAGGGGGGCGACACACAACCATCACACTCTCCATACCCTTAAATATTTACCCGGTTGCCAGGACAACAGACATTCTTCCTGTCCCAGTATTTTAACATTCGGATTTCCAGTCTGGAAAACTCTGCTCTGATGAACGAGGGGGTATCCGATTCAGAATCTGACCACTGGTGACGTTGTGTTTTTGTCTCGGTCTTGATTTTTCTGTTCTTTTGTGTGTTTTTTTTTCCTCCAGACTGAAGCAGGTGTGTGAATGAAACCATCGTCTGAAATAGACGTTGGATGGTCTGATGCTGAATCTGCTTATTGTCTGATTGAATGAACAGAATCGTTCTTCATGACTTAACACTGTGACATTGATGAGAAATACACTTATTAGAGCGCATAACTACTCCAACAGTTCCCTTATGACACCAAATATGAACTCAAAAGATCCAGATCCACTGATTTTTCATCACGATCAATAACTTACTCCCTGACAAACAAGAATGTGCGGAAAACGCCCCATCTCGCATTTTTTAAGAATATTAAAATTCCTGATCATCCGCATCAAAGTTGGATGACTTCTTTCCCGTTCAGTAGGTGTGTAATCATGCCAACTTACAGACGGACAGAAAAACGGGCAAACAAACAGACGCAGACAAAATCATAACCACCTTGACAGAGGTAATTACTATTTAAACTGTTAAACCTCAGAGAATGTGCGTGTAACTGGATCCGTCTGGGACGTGGCACAAAGCAGGGCTGTCAACTGTCAAACCTTGTGTCACCTGTAACGATGAAGACAGTGAAATACTCATCTTACAGTTAGAAGGGGAAATAATAATGTTATTAATAGACCACGTGGCTCATACGGTGTCTAACTGGTTTAAAACTGAGGGTGAACAGGCTGGTTCGTACACGATGTGAATGATCCGTCCTGCTGGAGGTTTATGAACCGTTGTATTCTGACGTGGACTCAATGTGCTGCTCTGGACATTTTCTATAAAAATATCCGGAGCACCTGACTCAGCCCCTCTGGATAATTTCAGGAGAATGTCTGAAAGCAGCAAAACCAACCAACCTCCAGACGGGGATCAAAACATAACGTCCTACAAAACTAACAGCAAACGTCACAAAATAAATATATATTTACACCTAAGGCTTCATATTTCTTTGGGAGATGATGTGAAATTAATGGGTAATAGATGGTAAAGTGTATTTTAAAGCTATATCAGTTCCATTACAAATTCATTTTGTCTAATAAAAACACTTAAATCCTGTGACTGAACCGTCACACACAGGTTTCAGGTGTAATTCTGTGATTCTGCTTCTGACCGGGACCTGCTGAGGTCATCAGGCATGTCCACTTAAATCCACGCCCCCTGCAGGTGAG
Organism: Hippoglossus stenolepis; assembly: GCF_022539355.2. Lineage (NCBI taxonomy): Eukaryota > Metazoa > Chordata > Actinopteri > Pleuronectiformes > Pleuronectidae > Hippoglossus > Hippoglossus stenolepis. The sequence goes on along the minus strand of NC_061500.1, from coordinate 1,768,656 downwards.
GCCCATTTAAAAACGCTGAAGCGCACGGCGCTCTGGGTTTGTGCGTCGGCTGCAGCTGTCGCCCTGCATCGCGCTGCACGCCGCAGCAGAGCGGCGGCAGCTGTTGATTGGCAGCTCTAATGACATGCAACAGTATTCAAACCAGAACGGAGGAGACTGCATTTGGACAGACGCCAAATCTCTCTCCTCTTTTTCCTCTGCTTCTCCTCCACCTCTCCTTTGTGTCGACTTCTTCATGTCTTCTACTTTTCTACTCATTATTCTTTCTTCCCGCCACTCATCTCATCCCCACTTGTTTCCTTTCCTCCTCTCCTTTCCTATTTACTCCAGATGTCGTTGCTTTTCTCGTGTTTTCTCCATCTCCTTGTGTTATTGTTTTTTTGCTTTCTTATTTCCTTATTATCTCCTTTCCTTCTTTCCTCTACTCTTCCTTTTCCCTGCCCCCCCTCCTCTCTCCAGTGTGTGTGTGTGTGTGTGTGTGTGTGTGTGTTTTGTGTTGTGATGCTGACAGCTGCAGATCATTAGTGTAGCAGGTAGATGCACATACACACCAACCACTGTGTGCACGCAAACATGGACAGACATACTCCTGCACCTGGCCTATTGCATACTATCAGTCAGTGTGTGTGTGTGTGTGTGTGTGTGTGTGTGTGTGTGTGTGTGTGTGTGTGTGTGTGTGTGTGTGTGTGTGTGTGTGTGTGTGTGTGTGTGTGTGTGTCCTTGTACCTTTGTGAGGACCCTTTGAGCATAGACCTTACAGAGTACAGACATTTTGACCGGTCCTCACTTTTTCAAAGGCTTGTTTGAGGGTTAGAATTAGGCAGTTAGTTGTGATGGTTAAGGTTTAGGTAAGGGGCTGGCAAATGCATTATGCCTATGAGTGTCCTCACTAAGATAGAAGTACAGGAATGTCTGCCTGTGTGTGCGTGTGTGTGTGTGTGTGTGTGTCTGTATGTGTGTGTCTGTCTGCACACAGAGCTGAGGATGACAGAGATAAATAAACATTTACAAAAAAAGGTTTCAAATGTGCTTATTTTTAGTCCAGGAAAACGCACACACACACACAGACACACTTTCAGATACACACCTAACCTCTGTGTAGTTGTGAGACCCAAAACAGGGTGAGATTAATGTTGCTACTTTCTGCCCGACACACACACACACACACACACACACACACACACACACACACACACACACACACACACACACACACACACACACACACACACACACCTACTATCTGCTGACGTCTACATTTCCATTGTAGAGTTTGTGCTAAATATGCATATCTTAATTGCATTATCTGAAATAATTAGCTGGTGTATTTTTCTTTCCCGCTCGTCCATTCACGAGCTGAGCAAACAGCGCCACGCTGCAGGGGGCGGGGCCCCGTCTGCCGCCGTCATTTCAACCAAATTAATCCAGTCCCTGTTTGCTAATTACCATGAGTTCTGCTGTTGGGTTACACAAACAGAGAGGACCGACAGGAGGAGAGGATCCTTTAGGTAATAACATCAAAGTGAGGGAAGAATCAGGGGATGGAAAGGAAAGATGGGGGGGGGACAAAGGGAATCTGTGAATAAAAGTGTGAAATACTATTAATGAGTAAATCCGCTGGTGTTTAGTTGGACGTCTGTAATTTGTTATAATCACATATCTATACATATTCAAGGAATTCATTCAATTAAAAAAAACATATGCATTTTGTTGTAAACATTAAGACCTGGAATTCTAGTTATGTGAACTGTTATTCTTCATTTGTGAAATGCTGAAAACGTCATCATCGTCAAAATGAAACGAAAGTCAAATAAAAGAAGAGGAGGAGAAAAGCAGGGACAGAGCAGTGGAAAGAAAAGAGGGATGAAGGAAGAGAGGGGGGGGGAGGATGGATGTAAGGAAGTGTAGAAGAATCAGGTGATGTTAAATAGTTAAGTTTTCAAAGTGTCGGTTGAGACATGAAAACAAGTTCAGTTTAAATATAAGTTAAATATAAGCACTGAAAGGAGTTGAAGTGTTAGTTGATGTGTAAGAATGTGAAGGAGCTGTGGCTGCAGCTGAAGAGTTTTAACTAGGTAACTAACTACTAGTCACTGCAAGTTAAAATGTGAGGCTTTTAAAAAACATGAGGACTAAAAGTAAATATATGAATATATGAAAGGCCTCAAAGTGCAGTTTAGACTGTAGGAGAGTAAACAGGTTGAATTTACCACTAACAAACAAGTATGTGGCAGATTTACTGAAAGGAGATGAAGTGGAGGTTTCTCTTCTTGATCCTCATTTGCTTAGTTCTCACAGTAAGAACCTGAAGAGGCTTTTGAAAAGTGAGCACGAAACACAGTTGATGCTCAGGAGTCGAAGCAGCAGTTTGAGAGTCAGACCTCAAAGCATGAGGTGAAGTGAAAGCACGCAATTAACTTAAAACAGCAGTTTAAGTGAAAAGTATAAAGGAGGGTAAACAAGTTGAGGTGGTAAAAGTAACGACGTACAACAACTGAAGGAGCTGATGTTTAACTGGTGACAGCAGAAGTAAAACCAGCAGCTTCAGTGTTTTTATTGTCAGAAATATTCAGAAACATTTCACGAACAAATTTAATTCCTCATCTCAGTTTGGTACGTTGCATTATTCTGAAAGGTGTTTCTGCTTCTTGGTCGACTCTCACTGACATAAAGTAAAGTAATAGTTGTCGTGATCGATATGATTTCTGATCGAGGTCACAAAACATCCCTCCTCACTCCGGTGTGTAAATGTTCTGATTGCACAGACTGAGAACTCATCACAAATATGGTGACAGGGATTGTTCTGCCATTAGACCCCATGACGTAACCGGACCGTCAGTCAGAACCGACAAGCCGCTGATCCGCTGCTCGGTCCTGAGCGATAATTGGTTGTTTGGCTGCCGTGACAACAAACCACTCCCCGAACCCGAAAGAGCCAAGAACAATGTTCCTGTTTTAGAGATGCGGGCCAACGCTCCTACATCCGACCACGAGTTAATGGTTGTTTTACATGGTCGCCGCTGCCCTCGTTTAAGGTGCCTCGTCCTCGTCGGGCTACGCGTCTCTCTGGCTTCATCCTGAGCGGTCCACCTTAACAACACTCTGCCTGGCACTCAAACAAGCTTTGTTTACTGACAGGATTTGGCAGTCAGCCATTTTGTTTTTGCACATTTACATAAACACCAAATGGTGCCTGTTTCCTGTGTGTGTGTGCGTGTGTGTGTGTGTGTGTGTGTGTGTGTGTGTGTGTGTGTGTGTGTGTGTGCAGGGGCCCCAGCTAATTCCCTCCCTCGCCGCTGCAGATGAAAATCGGAGGCGGTTTGAGATTCATTAAAGCGGCGGCTGCCTGGACACTGTTTTCCCGCAGAAGCCGATGAACTTGACACAAATGCTCACGAGCTGCAAGTTCATCTCTCCGTGCCTTAATTTAGTTGATTACTAAATTATGCAATGACCCAGCCAAAGACATTGAAGGGGTAGATTTGTCGCTGCCAGTGATTTTTCCAGAATTGCCCTGTTTTTAGAAATACTTCCTGCTCGCCGTCACCCGGGGCTAAACATGTGTGCCAGGCAGCGCAGCAGAAAATAAATGAAGAAGTTTCTCTCTCCCGCCGCCGCCGCTCCGAAGGTCTGTAACACAACCCTCGTACATCAGGGGGACGGGGGACGCGTAGCATCAACTTAAACGTTCACTGTTATTAATTCTACCACTTTCGGCGGCGTACGCACGGACATATAAAGTGAATATACTGCGTTCGGCATTTAATGTGTAACATTAAACCAGGTTCAAACTGCTTTCAACTGGCTGAAGATGAATCACTGCTTCTCGGTTCTGGAACTCAACTGAACGAACTGTTTCTCTGTGTAATGACATAAATATTTTAGTCCTTGAGTATTTATTCAGTATTATGACAGTGCGCTTTTATGATTCATTCATTCATTCATTCAACTTTATTTTATTAAATCTATTATCTGCAACATAAAAATGATCATGTTACAAATCTCTAAAGAGGAAATTAGTTTTATGTCTCGTGCAGATTGAAAAACAAAACATATGACAAATGAAAGTATCTTGGTTGTCAACTTGAGTTTGAGGTAGCTGCTAGCTAACTGTAGGCTAACGTTACGTGCTGCCAGAGCCACGTAGAGACTGAGCTGCCACCAGAGTTAAGTGTGTTGTTAACGAGGTCCGTGTCACGATGTTTACGTTGTGTGGAAGAGCTCAGGCACCAGAATCTGTGTTGTGTAAAAACTGGTACCAGAGCCCTAAACCTGTCAATCACGTTTTTATATCATCAAATAATTAATTAAAGCCAAACTTGAACAAACATCCGTGTGATAAAAACGACCTAAAATGACAGAACGACATCTTTGAGAAACTGTATTTGATGCGTTCTTCACAGGATTTATCATCAGGAGCTGATATCATGTCGTTCATCTTTACTCTCAACGGGTTAAACTTGGTTCTTCATGCCTGAGTTCAACTTTAAGCTTGTTTACTGTAAAGTTTAAAACCTTTTTCTGTGCTGATAATGAAAGATTCATCTTCCAGTGACAACATTTGTCATTTCTCAAGTCCCAGTATCGGGACAAGTGACAGTTCCCAGCTCCCTGACCTCCAGATTTCTCCTGTGCTACATAAAGAAAACATAACTTTCTAAAAATTGCACTGAACCGTGTCACTGGTCGTGGATTTATTTTTTCCTTGATAAATGTAGTGACTGCAGGTTTGTAGACTGTGAAGCTGATTTTATTTACTCCCGGTGCTGAACACTTACTTTCTTTATTCACAGTAAACTCCATTATCCAGTGGAAAGTGTATTCTGATCTTTTCATAGCCTTTCGAACACGTTCTGACTTCGACTTCTTGTTTTCAGTTGTTAAGTTTTTACCATTTTTAGATGAATAAAGAGGAATTAATTACACCTGAATAAACTTGTGCTGTGTGTGACATTTATTTCCAGTCCTGTCGTGTGTGTCTGCAGTTTTTCTTCTGGAGGTGAGATGATTTTTATAAGCCTCCTGGGTTGTTGTGTTTTTATATCACCGTCATAATTCACCCTCTCTCTCTCTCCCTGTTTTATTTGTTTATTCACAAGTGTTTGTTTGGTCTGTGAAGCGATTTATACGCGTCGTTCTTCTGTGTTTCACAAGTACGTCTAATAAATTAATGACAAATCCAGGATGAATGAAAGTGACTTATTCTGACTCAGCTCATGTGGATTCCTTCACTTCCTTCCCGAGACTAAGACACTTGCTTCCTTCCTCTCTCCCTCCCTTCCTTCCCTCCTCGTGTATTTCCGCTCTGATGACGACTCCCGTCTCTTCGGGCTGTAATTAAGCAGCTCTGCCTCTGTCTCTGCGTTCAGTCATGGGTGTCTCATTGTGCACATGGATTCCTCTGCAACGCTTAATCAGCTAAACATTGTTTAGCCCACTTAGTTCTTTCCTCCTTTACTTTTATTCTTTTTATCGTTATTATCATCGTGACGACATCCATCCAGCTGCCGTCCTCCTCCTCACCTCGCTCTGTTTTCTTTTGTTTCCGCTCAGATGAATCTTGGCCCGTCTTCGCATCTTCGCCTCTTTCTGCAATTTTCACTTGAGCTCTTTTCTTCCGCTCTCCGTCTTTTTGTCGAGTCTTTCTCCCCCCCCCTCTCTCTCTCTCTCTTTCAGTTTCTCTCTGTCCCCCATTCGTCTGGCCGTGCTCCAGATCCAGCAGGGTTTTCGCCCGTGGTCCTAATTGTCAGGACGAGGGTGGATCCTGTACGAGGCGGCCATATGGTGCCTGGCTACAGGGCGAAACTCCTCGGGCATTTTAAGGTGAATGTTTGTGGAACGGTCACGATGAGGAAAAAAAAAAACAGGATGCACGGTGTTTGTAGGACATCTCACACTCAGATAAACTCAGTTCAGACAGAAGTTGGATCAACTTTGATGAACTAACACAGCTGTGATTTAAGTAATACTACTAAATATGTTTTTACTGAGGTTTCCTGCCCCTTTTTTTGATCTCTTACTAATAAAACTCTCTTCATATACCAAAGGACGGCACAGAGGTTTTATGTGGGGAACCTGGTACTTCTGGACCGTCACCACAGACTGGAACTGAAATTTAAATTTAATGTCTCAGAAAAGCAGATGTAAATCACAATTCCGGAGAAAAACACTTTTAATGTTCCACAGCAGCTCGAGTCCTGTTGGACGCGACTGAAGAAGCAAGTGATGTTTTGATATATAAGGAATTTAAAAAGTTTTTACCAAAAATCTCTTACAAGTTCAAGTTTACTTTCGTTTAGCAGCAAAAAACTCTTTTGGTGCTCAGTTGTTTTCCAGATGTGCAACATGTGTCTACACAGTCCGACCTCTGATCTTATTTAGCTGCGTTTTATACAAATCGAACAAACTGCAACTTCCCTTTAAATCAATAACAATCTTTAATACACCACTGAACTAAACTTTGCACCTGAGGTAATTATTGGTGACAGACTTCTGAACTATTCCCAGATCGTTTTCCTTCACAAACATATTAATACTCTTATCATTGCTCCCTGATCTCATGTTTCTGCCATTCGGACATTTCATTTCCTGTGTCTTGTATTTTCAATTTAACGTTTTCCTAGAAAATGACATGTGAAAAGAAAAAAACTTAATTAATTAAATATTTAAGAGAGCAAATATCACCATTAGTTGACGATGACATTTTTTATGACAAAATTATAAGAATATATGTTTTTTTAAATGAAATGCAGATATTACCTCCAATAATGTGCCTATCATATCATTTATATTAAACTAAAAACTTATTATTTCCATTAGTTTCTATTGAAAATAAAGAAATAAATAAAAGTTTGCTCTTCCCTCTGAACTCTGGGAAACTTATATTAGGTCTTTGTTAAAAAATAATAATTAATCTGTGTATGTGTGTGAGTGTGTTTGTGAGTGTGTTTGTGAGTGTGTGTGTGTGAGTGTTACCTGGTCCATAATGGTCAGCAGTTCAGCTGCATTAATACCAACACACACACACACACACACACACACACACACACACACACACACACACACACACACACACACACACACACACACCACTGTTTTAGGTCCACAACCAACAGGACATAACCTGTGTGTGTGTGTGTGTGGTGTGTTGTAGACATAACACAGGTCCCATCGGGAACTTAGGATCCAGCTGCTGATTTCAGAACAAATGGCATCTGCTGCTAACACACACACACACACACACACACACACACACTCTTCACCACCACTATCATATACAAACACACATGCACATGCTAACTGGTGGTGCGACACACACACGTTGGAGTGTAACAGATGTAGTGTGGGCCTGAGACACATGCTCGCTCTCCTCCAACTCAGGTGGTGATGGAGCAGAGAGAGTGAAGACGGGTCCTCACGTCCATTTAACGGATTTTTATCATTTTATATACGAAGTGTTATTTTACAAATACACAACAAACCTGTGGAGCTTCCTCCAGCCTGTGTGACACGTCCACTGTGACTACATCCTTGTTACGATTCTTTATGATTCAAGTTGATAAAGTTGTCTCCATCGCACGTACCACATACATCACGACACACAACAGAAACCACTCTCTGTACAAACTACAAATATTCTCTCTCCACACCTGCTTCTTGATATCGGCTCAGAACCCGAACAGAGCACATTGTTATTGTGTCGCACATTTTAAAGGAGAGGAGAAAAAAAACACAAATCTGTAAAAACAAAGCCTGGTATGTTTGTGTCTGGAGGAACAGATGTGATCAGATTAAAAAGTGGAGATCAGTGTCTGCTCAGAGAGAGAAGGTCGTGGGTTCAAAGCTCAGCAGGAGTTTCTGTGTGTGGAGTTTGTGCCGATGTGTGAAGGAATGTGGTTTGTTAGAGTCGCACCTCAGCTCTAACTTATCTATTTATCATATTTGTGTGTGAACCTGAGGCGTCTTTCAGTCGTATCAGTTCTTGTTGTGTTGTGATGTGATTAAATCAGACTGTAAATAAAAATGGACGACGCATCTTGCACTTTTGGAGCCAGTCTGCCCAGTAGCAATCGGAGGATGGAGCCGTGGTATCGAGGTGCTGCCGATACTGGGTCAGTCTCAGCTGTCAATCACTCAGCACGCTTATATTTTTTATTTTATTTGATGTGTCCAGGTCAGAATTTATGACCTATACTGCAGCCAGCCACCAGGGGGCGATCAAGACACTATTGGCTTCACTTTTGAGCAACTTTCCTGTCGACTATCTTTACAGTACTGAACTTTATTTTTATAGTTTGAGTGATTTTCATCTGTGTTTATCTAAGTTGCTGTTTTGTGTTTCTCATCCTCGGTTAGTGTGTGTTTACGTGTGAGTGTGTGAGATCGTGTGTGTTTGGATTAGTTCATCCTCTCTTCACAAAACTTGCATATCCTGCTCATTTGTACATTTATCTAGTAGTTGTATGAGTGTGTGTGTGTGTGTGTGTGTGTGTGTGTGTGTGTGTGTGTGTGTGTGTGTGTGTGTGTGTGTTGGATCAGAGTGGCAGGTGCAAGGATCGTGGCGACGCCGGCCGACCGCAGGGTTCGAACGCCGCGCTGCGGCGATTAATCACCCGGCAAAATGCTTCTGACGTGCCGAAGAGGGAAAGAGAGGAGCTTCATGTTTCTGCATCCTTCACTGCACCCGTGTGTGTGTGTGTGTGTGTGTGTGTGTGTGTGTGTGTGTGTGTGTGTGTGTGTGTGTGTGTGTGTGTGTATCTGAGTAAGACCAAGCGAGAGAGAAGATGAGGATCTCTCACTCACACACACACACACACACACACACACACAACACACACACACACACACAGATGAGTATGTGGGAAGGAAGTATTAGGTGTGTGTGCTGATACATGTGTTGGGGGGGGGGGCAGCACAAAATGTATTTGTTGTGATCCTGGTTTTAAGAACTAATCTAATGTCTGAATGACAGAACGGGTTGTTCATCATTTCACTGCATTTATCTGCCATGTTTATATTTACTGATTTGAAATAACTCTGTCTTATTCTTTTAGTTTGAAAACATTAATAAAATTGACAATCTGAGATGTGGAACATCTGGACTTCTAATCTAATTACAAATCTAATCAGACGAAGTTGGACAATGTCATTTGTATGAAGGAAAATGGTTTCACAGGGAAATACTGGAGCTTTAACCCTAAAACATCAGGTGTGAAAGGTTCCTCAGAGCAGAGGAGGTGTTCTGGGTCTGGATCAAAGTGAATCAATCACAGGAAGTAGAGACAGAATTAAACAACTGACAACACGGCCTCCTCAGACGCCGTCTACAAACCAATCAGAGTCAAGTGCAGGTAGACTCCGCCCACGTAGGTGATGACCACAGGACGTACGTACGTCAGACAAAACTCTTTAGTCCCTAAATCACAAAGTGAAACCAGAACTAACAGATCACATGAAACTATGGAACAAACACATGAAGCTTCAGACTCTCAGAGAGGAAACGTCCAAACACTCAGAGTTTTAAGGACTCGTAGTCGTCCTGTATTAACAACAACAATAAGAGTAATATATATATATTTTAAAGAAGGATGTGCAGTTTGTTAATCGGCCGAGGGGCCTCGACGGAAAAGAGCCAGTCACCTGCAGTGAGAGGTCGAGATTCAGGAAGAAGCAGTCAGGTCCTCATGCAGTGATCAGGCTCATATGGAGTCAACAGGAAGCAACAGAATAAAAACAAACAATGATCAAACTCACATGTAAACAGTGACGAGCAGCGGGGGGGGATGTGATGTGGTCATTTCCCGCGGAGCGCGGCGGCGGCGGCGTTTAGCCTCAGCTGACGGGAGGTTTTCACCCTCGGACACCAGAGACGAGGAGGCTGCAATAATTGAGAGGAGGAGAAAAGAAAAAAAGGCAAAGATGAACTTTTCTATATCTGTAAATTAAAGGAACAATAAGATTTTATCTGAGATGGAAAAACAAATGAGAAAAAGAAAATCAGAAGGAAGAGCAGTGAGGAGAGAGACAGTGAAAGATGAACAGTGAGCAGATGCTGTGAACTGTTTATGTGTTGATATTATTCTGTCAGCCTGATCTCTTCTGCTAGTTTTTAACTTAAATCTTATTATTGATGAGAACCATAAATCTTACATATTATTTGTTCTTTATTAGGTTTACAGTAATATCCTCTGCCACCCCTCCTCTCCGTCGCTGTCAATGTTCAAAACACAAGTAATGAAGCACGAGGAAATATATGAACAAACAGGACTTTGCTGCTGTAACGTACAGAAAACATTTATCTACTGGCAGCAAAATAAATAAATAAAACATTATTTATTCATTACAGATCATGTTAAGTATTTTTTTTACATTGGTCCTTTGGGGATTTTGTCCGATTTGTCCTTGTGGTAAATTTGTTTATTACTAAAAGCCACATTAAAGGGGAAGGGATGAATGAATGAGGGAAGGAAGGAAGGAAGGAAGGAAGGAAGGAAGGAAGGAATCAAATAAATCAATAAATGAAGGAAGAAAGGGGGGAGAGATGGACCAAAGCTTTATTATTTGTTTTTCATTGTTTGTGTGTGTGTGTGTGTGTGTGTGTGTGTGTCGTGTGTGTGTGTGTGTGTGTGTGTGTGTGTGTGTGTGTGTGTGTGTGTGTGTGTGTGTGTCAGATGCAGAACACACACTCATGTGAAGACACTCTTACGTCCTAACCCTAAACTTAAATCAAAGTCAAACTTTTAAATTCTAGTTGGACTTTAGAAATATCGTAAACACACACACACACACACACACACACACACACACACACACACACACACACACACACACACACACACACACACACACACACACACACACACACACACACACACACACACACACACACACACCAGTACAAAGTGAAACCGCCCTCCGAGGCTAAAATCTACATAATGATCCTGCATCAGTTTGATTTATCGGTTCAAGTCCACTCCTCCTCTCTTTCTGTTTTTGTTTCTTTCTTCTTCTTCTTCTTCTGTTTCTCTTCTCGTTCCCCCGGGAGACGCAGTTTACTGATCCACTGTCTCTAATTGGAGGAGCGAGGCACAAATGCAGCCCGGGTGAGAGTTCGACTCCCAGTGGGCCGACACGTGCTAGAAATGAGTGTCCATCTAAATGGGACGTTATATTATATATGTTTAATGATATTAAAGTGGTTTCGTGTTTGAATCCGAGAGAACGAGAGTCAAACGTACGAGAAACCTCGGGGGAGGAAATCCACCGAGTGAATTTAAACGTTATGAAGAATAGATGAGAAAGCAGAATGAAAAATATTAGTCTTCAGAGACCATTTCCTGCAACACAGTAGTTTATGTATTTATACTGCAGTGAATTGTATATTATTGTCTTCTTCCGTTTCATATACAACTAAAATGACACTAAGCTTGAAGCAGCGTCTGAAGTAGTTTGCTTGTGATCCAGCAGGGGGCGCTAACCATTAGCTTGACCTATCTTCTCGATCAGTAAAGTCAGTAATGTTTCAATTATTCTCTGGGAAAACAAATTAAATGTTGATCTTACAACGTCAAAGAAAGTGAAAAGAAATTTCTGGATCCGCCCCAAAATTAAACGGCTTCTCCTCTGACTCGTTTAACGTCCTTTCACCGAGTGTCGTGTAAATCTGTTCAGTTGTTTTTGTGTATTCTTGCTCACAAACGAACAAACACACACACACACACAGGGTGAAAACACAACCTCCTTGGCGGATGTGATTCCTTCGGCTGCTAGAGGTCGTCTCACGTAAATATGAGTCATAATAATCTGTTGCACAGACGAACTATAGCGTCATTGTTTGAGCTCTATTGAACCACGTCTCAAATATTGTAAAAATCCACTGACCAAACAAACATGTGTTTAAAGTCATGAATGTTATTTTGAGGCCTGAAGGATCATTATGCTGCTGAATGATGAGATGTCGTCAGAACGCTCCTGTGAACCTCAGCGTCCGTCCGGTGGGAACATTAATAAAACGCCAGTGGGTCAGTTCCACTGGCGGCCCGTCACGACCGAGCCGGAACAGAACCAGCGTCGCGTTTGACGGATGAAGTCATGAGTCGTTTCTTCTCTCACAACTTTCCTCTTTCCATCATTTTGACACAAACTTCTCTGCATATTGATGTGAACCTTCACAAATTAAAGCTGAGACTCGGCACTTTGTTTTCAAACTGAATCTAGAAGTCAAATGTGCCTGACTTCTAAAGATTAAAGATATTTAATCTACTGCAATATTTGTATGATATGGGACAGAAATACTTTGTTGTGTTATGATATTTTCTCAAAGGTGAACATGGCTGTAACACACACAGCGACACTCATGACTAATAACTACATCAACTCCATTTCTCAACAGGACGTCGACACGGCAGCAGAAGCAGAAATTCCCATTTCCAATGAATGCGTCATAAGTTTTTCTGTCCTTGAATAATCCAAATGTTGATGAACAATACTTCACTTTGTACAACAAGTACCATGTTTTTAACGTTAATATATAAAAAAAAAAATCCAACCGACCCTAGTACAGATATTGTCCAATATAAAATATCAGATATATCAAATATTAAAAAAATTGTAATTGAGGCTTGATATTTTACATTTTAAACATTTATATTTAAACTATTAACAGGCATTTCATCTATAGGGGGCGCTACAGCAACGTGACAGATTTGAATTGTGCACATTTCATCCTTTAACGACATTTCCAGGTTAACGTTAAAACATCATCGTTCATCACGCTGTCATTTATTTGACTCACTCGTTCATTCACCTTCTCATTTGTTCATCCTTTCATTCATCGACTCTCCTGCATGTATTCATGTTGATCATTTTCAATATGCACGTCGGGAGCATTCTGTGTGGCTGACTTCAATCAAACATAAATTTTAATCTAACACGTTTGATCAACAGTTTAATTCATTCATCTGTTCACTCGTTCGTCCGTCGGTTCCATACTCTCACAGTCAACACCATTTTAATTTTTCAGCTGTGATCTGTGCAGGTGTCTGCCATGAATATCAAACTCACCTCAAAGAGAGTCGCACTCCGCTGAGGCCTCGCGCACACACACAGAGACACACACACACACAGACCAGAGACACACACACACAGAGACACACACACACACACACACACAGACACACACACACACACACAGACAGACACACACACACACGCAGCTCAGCCTTAAAACTTACTTTTATCATATCACATTTCCTGATTTTACCTAATTCTAGTTGTTATTATTTCAATGGTTGGTGATTGTCACGTGTTTAGTGTTTTTATTATTTTATTAATTCTTCTGTGACTGTTATAATCATTATTATTATCATTTGCCCTGTGAATTGACGTGTTCGTATCAGAAGACGATCTCTAATCTCTCACCTTCGGCCGATCAATCAATCAATCAATCAATCAATCAGATCAACACAGTCGATCAATCGTTAAATTTCCTTTTTCACAAGGAATAAAACCCGTGTTCCCTTCTCCTCATATCTTAAATTTTGTGTGTGATTTTTGTTGTGTGAACCAGTGAGTGTGTTTTCCATTAGCATGAGCCAGCCTCTCCTCGTCTCCTGCACTTCTCCCTCTGTGCGTTTCTATAGTAACCCTGGCTAAAATCCAAACAGCCGGTAGGGCCCTCTGAAGGGCACTACACAGGCAAGATGAAAGATCTCCACCAGGCGACTGCAGCTTTCAGTCCACAGATAAATGTGAAGCTGGAAGAAGGACGCAGGATGCAGACGATCGGGGGGGGACAGGCCGCCCGACTAACGTTCACTAATAATACGACGGCTCCGTATCGGCTCCAATATCCAATCAGATCAGATCACAACAAAATACAGTTATTCAGAGAGGCCGACAGAATCGTTCTGGGATGGTTCGCCTGCTGGCGTCGTCCATTTTGTGGCAGAGCAACACGGCGATACTGGCTTCCTCTACTGATGGGTCAAAAGGGCACGCAATAGGTCAAACTCATAGTGAGCGCCCTCTGCTGGTTCATGAGGCAAACTACTTCAGAGGGTCTGAGGCCGATATCAGGGAGCAGAAGATTTCAGATTCTGATTTATCAGCTGATATATTGAATATATTGATATATCGGCCTTGTGACAAACAAATTAAATTTAGGCTTTATCCATAAACTTTGATATAAACAGCCATTGAATAAAAAGAAAACAAAAATACAACTTAATATAGAGAAATTGAATTTAGAGATGAATGCAATTTGTTATTAATTGTAAACATCTTTGTAAATATTACATTGGTAAATAACTTATATGTGTATTATACTTGTAAACATCTAAAATAATACCAACAACAATAAGAAGAAGAATAAATTATAGAAATGACTTGGATTGCCTGCTTTGTTTATTTTATAAAACAAAAGTTTACGTATCAGAGAATATCTGGAAACATAAAAGCAGATACTGATGTTTGCAAAAGTCTCATATCGGCTGATTTGTATAGACCAATCAAGCGCACGTAATTTTTCCAGAGGAACAACATATAAAATCTAAATTTATCAACACTGTTCCAGAATTAGAAATGTGAGGAGAATCTCCAAACGGTGGTTGAAGCTGCAGTAAAATCCCCGTGACCCTGAGAAGTGCTTCGTGAAGAGATGAGAGAGATAAAAAAGTTAAGGACGCGGCAGGTAGGGTTTTTATTCCCACACTCACGTCGCAGTTTGTTCGGCGCCCGGACTCCGATCGGCGGATGAAGAGGCGACGAGCGAAGGAGTTTAAAGCTCTGAGCATCAATGTTTCTGTTTGTTCACTGAAAGATTCATGAGCGCCACATCCACATGAATCATTCACTCAGGAAATGATTGTCGTAAACATGAAGTGCCATCTCTGCCACTGTGCGCTGAAAAATTCATGCTTTTTAAGTCATAAATTATGACGAGGCTCTCTCTCTCTGCCGGGGGGCTGCGACTTCCTACTCATCCAGCTTCCTCTTCCTGACCCAGGTTCACTCTTCTCACACACACACACAGACACACACAGACACACACACACACAGCCGTGTCTCCATGACTTACATTGATTTACACTGATTTCCTGGAGACTTACTCTAACCTTAACCTAACCCTTAAGTTAAAGTTAACCTTAACCTAACCCTTAAGTTAAACCTAAACTAACCCCAATGCTTAACTTAAACCAAATCTTGTCCTGACCCTTAAATCAGACCAAACCTAAACTTAACCCTTATCTTCACCCTAACCCTTAAATTAAAGAGGAAGCCTTACCCTAACAAAGTTAACCTTATCCTAACACTTAACTTAAACCGGACCTAAGCCTTTACCCTTACACCTTTAAGGTAAGGATTTACATTACAGCTCTTCCTTTGTGTCACCACATGAAGAAAGTTAGGAACACACATCCAGCCACTAGGGGACGATGGAGTTATCTAATCAATATCACCATCAGTGTTTTATATTATAAAATCAAATATCATCCTCAGAGCTCCCCCGCTCTCGCTGCCAGCTCCTGGTTTTTTTTCCTGGGGAGTGTGTGGTCCTATCTGTGTGCGCACGTCTTTGTGTGTGTTCCTCCCTCTCTCTCTCTCTCTCTCTCCCTCCCTCGCTGCCTGCTCGCTCGGCCCTCACCTCGAGGCGAGTCGATCCTCTTACAGTAATACCATTGCCTAATCTCAGAGGCGTATCAGAGGGAGCTCAGAGCGCTCAGCACTAATAGGTTCACACAAATGGGATCTAGTCAAAAACCTCCCAATCCTCCTGCCACTGTAAATATGGAGAGCATTATCTGAGTCCGCCCGGGGGCCCGCGATGTGGAACCGATGCAGATTTGACAGAGAGACTGAGCGATAGCGGCCAAAAAAACAGATGATTTAACAAGCTGTTAGCAGCGTTACAGGAGTAATTTTATTGGTTGTACGGATGAATCAAACAAAATTTAAACTTTTACAGCCTCACTGGCGTCTGGTGGCGCTTGTACAGGATTGATTTTCAGAACAAAAGCCATTGTTGGAACGTTTTGATGGATGTGAAACATATAAAGAGGCTGGTTAGGTGTGATTTAATATTGTATTTTGCATGAAGACTCAAATCTGAATGAATTGGAGTTTGTCGCACCACAGAAAAATGTATTAACCTCCAAGTATATAAAATGTAATATTAATATTGTTAAAAAAGAAGCAGTATTTTCTGCCACAACAAAACCTTCTCAAACTTCAACACCTGGTTTTTATAAAGGTTATTTATTCCTAAATGTATTTCTGTCTCTTCAGGATTTAAAGAAAAAGTTAACATGCAAAACTTAATAATAATTTTTTCTCTAAATCCTGAATCAGTTGCAGCTTATTTATTTTTAACTTAGAATACTGTCAGAGAAATGTGGTGGTTCAGGGGAGGGGGGGCATTTAGAGACAGATTCATGGATAAAACGTTTAATTTTTAAGAGGTGCACACATGATCATATTTCACATGCCGGTATAGAAGCTTGATGTTTTATACGTTAAAGATCCTGAAGCTGAAATTATGCTAATTGGATAAATTCTTCCAATAAGGAAATATTCATGGTTTACAGAATAAAAGTAACCGTGCGAGTTTAAATGAATAAAAGATGCTTCTGTTCAGAATCCAGATTTGTCGTGTGGAGCTTTGACTCCTCAGGAGAAGACAGAGAAGCAGATCAGGTGATGAACAGGCCTCAGTCTGAGAAGCTGTGGGACCAGTGAGATGTTTTGGTTCCATGAGATGAGTCTCACACTGACACACACACACACACAGTCCTGCAGCGACATCTCGAGGCTGGAGACAGTACTGCTTCCTCTTATTCAGGTGAGTTCTGAGCTTAATAATCAATTAATGAAACCAACTGTAATAAATTGAGATTTATGATCTTTATCTAGTCTAATGATACAATTCAGGTTTGGTTTAGAGTCCGTGGGTCACATGACATGAAAACTGATGAAAGAAATATTATTTCAATATTAAAATTAATATATAAAATATAAGAAGCATTGGAATCTACTAGAAAGAGGAATGTATTGTTTATATAGATCAGCCTCGGTTTAGAGTCAAGCTGTTGATTGTTTTAAGATATTAATATTCATACACAATGTAAGAAGCACTGAAATCTACTAAAAACAGATCTTATTTATTTAGGGTGATAATACAATGAGGTGTCCGTCAGTGGGTCACATGACATGGAAGCTCTTGATAATATGTATGTTTTTAAAATATTAATATTCATACATGACATGAAAAGCTAATTAAAACAATGTTAAATATTCATATTGGTAAATGTTCATATAAAACCCAGGAAGAACTACACTTGTGTCCTGAAAGGTTTAAACAGCTAAAAACAACGTAAACTGTTTAACTGTTAGTTAACTGAATAAAAAAGTTAGCTGAGGTTGTTCAAGCTAAAAGTTACAGGAATAAAGTTACAGTTAAAAAGTGGGACGGCTAACCTGCTAACCTGCTAGCCGGGTCTGTTCCGGGTCTGTCCCGGGTCTCTGCCTGGTCTCTCCCGGGTCTGTCCCGGGTCTCTGCCTGGTCTCTCCTGGCTGTCCCGGTCTGTACCGGCCGTTCTCTGGTCTCTGCCTGGTCTCTGCCTGGTCTCTACCGGTCTGTTCCGGTCTCTGCTGGTGTGAAGTTCCGGTTGTGACCGGCAGGTGAGCATGTAGCTGTTAGCATCGTTAGCCTCGTTAGCATCCTCCTCTCCAGGCTCCTTGCTAAAGCTAACTAGCGGATTTATGAAGCCAAACAAGTGGAGATGAATTTTATTTCCTCTGATATTATTACATTTTTCAGTCTTTCTCCATCTGACGGAAGTTCCCCGGATGTTTATAACCCCCTCAGGCCACTGACGTGACCTCTGACCTCACCTGTCGTCTGACCTCAGCTCACCTGACGTCATCATCATGAGACAGTGACAAGAAATAAGTCATGAGTGATACTGTTGTTTTTAATGTGTGTAGTCTACTATCCATGTAAATATTTCGAGGCTAGACTGTTATTAACATTATTTATGGCTGTATTATATATAGAAATAAGTATTATCTCTACAAATATCCTTATTCTACCTCAGAACCTTAGATTGTGTGTGAAATTGTTAATATAAAACCAGTCTGTCAGTATTTATATATTAGATTCATACATCTTTAGTATTAGTGATTTTTACCATGAGTGTATATATGTATATAGATAGAGAGGAACATATAGAATGTATATAAATCAGTCACCACAATAAAGTTAAAAACTTGCTAAATGTGCCGTTGGCTTTTTATTAACCACACGATAAAATCCCATCAGAGGCCGAGCTGCTGCTGGTTCCATGGACAGCGTCACAGACTCCATTCATTCAGGAATAAAAACAGTAGCACGAGCGTGAGCGGAGAAAACACAGTGACAGTCAGAGCTGTGTCAGGTTTGGCTTCGCACTGTTCAGCAGAGAAGAAGAAAACACAAACAAACAAACACACACATGACAAATGTCTTCTTGGGTACAGTGTAAACAACCAATGACACAAACACACACAAAGTAATCCCAATTTTTAACGACCTACTGAACGTGTGGTTTAATTCTGAGGAGAGAAAAGAAAGAACAAATGTTTATAAAAAAGGATAAACCAACTTTCCCCTTTAGAAGTAAGAAGCACTTAAGTTTAGACACTGGTGTGTGTGTGTGTGGGGGGTGACAATCGAGTGCTAGTGTTTGTTTACAGCACGTTAGGAGAAGAACAGAAACATGAAGATGCAGCTTTGACAGAGGAACGTTTAACGAGGCCGAAGTCGACGCCTGTAAGGCCACTTCTACACAGCAGAGGAGAAAACAGCACTATTCACAATTTATTTTTAAATTAAAGACACTTTATAACATCCGGTATAGTCAGGTCCCACCATGATTCATAATAAAACATTAAAAAGAGGATCCTTTGACATGTTGAGCTTCAGATTTCATGTGACTAACGGACAAATTAACTGGAATCTTTTGGTAACTTTAATAAAACACCATCATATCAAGTGCTGTGCAGACATCAGGGCAAGAACTGAACGATTAAAAGTATCACAGCGTCTCCACATGCGGCAAAAAAAAAAAAAGGACTAAAAACAAGGCTTTGATTATTAAAAATCCTGAGTAATAACATTGTCAGTCACAGTGAACTGCACGACTTTGACCCCAGGAACGGCGGGCGTCTCTTCGCTGAGCGTTTTCTTCTCTGTGAGCTTCTGTGCAAAGACGAGGAACCGGAGTCGAGGTCACTCGCTTCATTGGACTTTCTGCAAATCCGGTCGGTGGTACAGAAGCTCCCGGTTTCGTTTCTAAAAGTTGAGCGACTTTAGGAGGCGGCAACGTTTGTTTCATCCCCTCGTAAAGTGCTGGAGTTTCCCCGAGGGAAGAATTAAAGACGAGACTGGGTCCAGGCTGTTGTTTCTGTGCAGACGTCCCGTCGTCGACCGATTCAGCTGCGACTCCACAGATAAAAATGAAAATCCCAAATATTTACAACCCTCCTCCGACCCTTTGCTCCGCCTCTCCCGCTCCTCAGATGTTTTCAGCCTCTCTTTGTGGAAACTCCCTGATACTGTCCTGGGGTCCGCCCCGGGCTGGTGCTCGCCGCCGAATGCTTCGCCCCGACGAGATGAGGTCGGCGTAGCCCCGGGAGTGAGAGAAGGCGTAGGCGGAGCGACGGGAACGCTGGCCACGCTGGAACGCCGGCAGCGGCTTTTTCTTCTCATCCTGCAACATCTCCATCTCGTACCGCTTCCTGTTTCTGTGGACCTGGTGGACGAAGAGAAAGACTCGAGTTAAATTGGAGACGTTTTACTTTAATTTGATTAAACTTTCTTAATTTCGAAAGATTCAGTTCAGAAGAGACGGGACACGAGGTGAGAGAGTAAGGGAGAGACACTGTAAATGGTCCCACCAGCCGGGAATCAAACCCGTGACTTCCTGCAGGTCTCACCTTGTCTCCAACAGACGGCCAGATGGTTTTATGGAGGAACTGGATGCAGATGACGGGCAGCAGACTGACGCCCACAGTCAGGATGATGGTCAACCACAGGTAAGGCTGACGCAGGGCATTTGATGCCACACCTACAAAACGTACAATACACACACGTCAGTTTGACAATTTACTTTCTCTGTTAGCAACGCCTTTCAATCGTAACACAATGTGAATGTTGGCTGACTGACCGGTGAAGGTGAAGATCGCGGGGAAGATGACGTGGATCCCTGCACTGTGGATGTCGAACAAGATGCCGAAGTAAATGGCGATGCTGCCCAAAACGGCGAAACAGTTGACGAAGGTCCAGTACGAGGTATCCAGAGAGATCTGACGAAAAACGAGAGGTCAAGGTCAGCGACAGAATAAATGTATCTTTTCTATTCCTCACTGTATCGTACGTCTTATTTCTGATTCAAAGAAGAATGAAGAATATAAAACAGGATGTGACCAACCTGCAGGTTGACGGTGAAAATCAGTGACGAGGCGGTGACGACGGCGAAGGACTGGTAGTCAGAGGGGGCTTCCCGTCCTGCCCCATGGTCTGCAGGAAGGCCCCGTACGGGATGAAGAAGATGATGAGCGAGACGAAGATGCCGTGGAACAAGCTGATGAAGAAGTTCTTGTAGTTGAACATCGACCCCACCTGGCCGGGAAGGTAGAGCTTCGGGAACTTCAGGCTGAGTTTGTCATTAACGTCCTGCAGGAGGAGGAGGAGGAGGAGGAAGAGGAAGAGGAGGAGGAGGAGGAGGAGGAGGAGGAGGAGGAAGATCTGGATGAGTTTCTACTTTTCTCTTTTTCCACACACATGAAGTGTTTTGTGTTTTTTACCTGGTCGAGGAGTCCGACGAGTAGAACAGGTAAACTGCTGTAACACAGGTTGTAGAGGGTGATGAACCAGTCTTCGTAGGCGACCTGCAGACACCACAACAGAGATCAGTGGAAACATGATGCATTATGGGATTAGATATAAAATCTGATTGGCCCGACCGAACACATGAATGGCGTCTGCAACTGTTCCATTTATTGACCAATAGGAGAAGAGAACGCACGTCAACGTAAAACTATTAAAATATGGAAAAAATCTAAACTTCTTTTACCCTGGACGCATTGAAAACTATTAAAATTAGACGTGAGAACATCCTGATTTAATAATCTCGTTTCCTTTCCTACAGCTCCTGTTCAGGAACAAAGATAAATACAAGAACTGCTTTGTTTTGGTCAATTTCGTGCATCAAATTCAAGTTAAATTTTCAATCTACTAACTTTAAGATACTAAAGAATATTTACACTCAGGACTGGACTTATGTCGAACACACATTCACATGATGCCGATGTTTAAGTTTCGCCGCTGACCTGAGCCGAGTATCCGCTGAAGAACGAGTACCAGAAGTGAACCAGAGTGAAGGCGAAGTTCTTGAAGAAGAAGAAACGCAGGAACTTGCACATTCGGATGTAGGACCAGCGCCCGTGCACCAGCAGGAGGCGCTCCAGGTAACGGAACTGAGCGAACGCGTAGTCGCTGGACATGACGGCCTGCATCCCCTCCTGGCCGCTGATCCCGACGCCGATGTCTGCAGCTGGACGGACGACGAGCAGAGAGGTTAGAGGAGATTCGTGGAACATTCAGGACAAAGCACGGATTCATTCCTGTTCTTACTCTTGATCATGTTGACGTCGTTGGCTCCGTCTCCGATCGACAGCGTCACGGCGTTCTTGTACTTCTTCACCAAACTCACCACGTTGGCTTTCTGCTTCGGCGTCACGCGACAGCAGATGACGGCTTCGCACTCACAGGCCATGTCCACAAAGTCCATCTACAGACAAACACCTTATCGTTTACAATATCATCTATTCAACATTTAAAACGTTCCATGTTCAGATCTGAATTTGTACCTGTCTCATCTCTTTCTCCCGGTCGTTGTTGGGCTGTCCGTCCTGAGGGTTGTTGGGAGCCGCCCGCTTCCCGAGACGACGGAGATGCAGACGACGGCGTTTCTTCTTCTTTTCGTACAGAATCTCGTTCTGTGAAGAAAGTGAAAAACACAAGCGATCAGTACGATCCACCATGTTGGCTGGTGAGAAAACCAGATCTAGTCTTGAAGGGAACTCACCAGCCATCCTCCGGTGATGATGAGAGCGTTCTTCCCCGGCTCGGTGAAGAACGGCTCTGGAGTTTTCTTTTTGTTGAGCCGGTGAGTTGAGGGCTGGTTTCTCCTGTTGGCCTGACGAATCGTCAGCTTCTCACTGGAAACAGAGGAATTCATTAATAACCCGTGATCCTGGGACGCAGCTGAGACCCGGCTGCTGAGGAGGGAATTCAACCAACAGCAGGAAACAGCAAACTTTGGTCCTGGTGCTTTTTCTAGTTGATGTTTTGATCACATTTCTGTTTAAGTTGTGACGTTTCGAATCAACTCACTTGACGTCTTCTCCGTAGTGGATCTCCATGTTGTCTGTCAACAGTGAACAAGCATATCCGATGTTTTCTGCAGTTTCTGGAGGAAAAACATTAAAACAGTTGGTATTTTCAGTGATATTCTATAGTTTCTTGTAGCATCATGGGAATAGACTCTCCTCTGTTGTCGTTACCTTTCTTATCTCCGGTCAGGACCCAGATCTTGATGTCGGCCTTGGCCAGTATGGCGATGGTCTCAGGAACTCCGTCCTGCAGCTTGTCCTCGATGGCCGTCGCCCCAATCAGCTTTTTATTTGAAAATAATTTAGTTAGTTCTGTCTAAACATTCTCATTTCCCCCTGAACCTCAAGGCCCCAGTTTCTCCACGGACACCAAACTTGTTCTTAAGGATTTAAGTTCATTCTGTATTTCGGCGGTTTCCCTCTCACCATGAGGTTGCTCTCGATTTCCTCGTACACGTGGTCGAGGGCGGCGTCTCGGTCGCTCATGGACACCTGGGCTTCTTTGTGTTTCCTGGACCAGGCTTGATACTCTGACGCGCTGATGTCTTTGTAACACAAGCACAGCGTCCGCAAGGTCTCGTTGGCAAAGATCTGCAACGAGAACCACGCACACGCATGTTTACGTTCCTACACAACATCCTGCAGCCGTGAAACTCGTCGGTCTAAATGAGAATAACGTGAACTCACATCCAGAGCAGTCTGGCTGCTCTCCTTGTGTCTGGTGTTGGGGGAGAGTCGCTCATAAATCACCGTGTCTGCTCCTTTGCAGTAGAGACGAATACGTCCATCGGGAAACTTCACTGTGAGAGAAGAAAGAAAGATATTTACTTCGCTGTGGAGAAAATACTCACATTTAAGAAGCTGAAATCAGAGAAATGTGACTTTTTCTTCATTTAAAAAAAACTGAAATTGAATATTCTATTGTAAAGATAGTTGAACATTAGCGTGTGTGTGTGTGTTGCTCTCTTACAGATGATGGACATGCGCTTGCGGTCCGAGTTGAAGTCGAGCAGCGCCAGCATTTCGTACGTCGTCTCCTGGTCCATCTCCTTGATGGTGATGGTGTCCTGGGTTCGGGACAGGAACACGTAGCCAAAGTTCCTGGCGGCTGTCACAAGAGCGCCCTCATCAGGAGACGCAGCCTGGTACACCAGTTCACCTGAGAGAGGGGCGGAGCTCATTACCTGCCGATTTATTTGGAAATGAATACAACAGATATATTGTTTGATGCATCTGTTAAGGACCGGTCCTTAGTTCTAAAAAGGTTGACTGACAGCTGCCACAGCCAATCACAGCCCAGGCCGTGTGTGGTTACCGTCTTTGTGCTCCACCATGACGGTGTGGCAGAGCGACAGCAGCTTGAAGAACTCCGACGCGTCTTTGTCTTTCCCGGATCGGACGACAGCGACGAGCGAATGATCCATGAACTCGAACTTCTTGTCAGCGTGAAGGTTCCAGCTCCAGTCGACCGGCTGACGAGAGACGGGACAGTCGGGAATTAGTCCAACAAACTATATACACACACACACTTTACTATACTAGTACACTACATACTATAAGTACTAGTATTCTGTACATATAAATATATATGTTGTGTATGTATATTTTAAGCTATACTATTATTATATACTAGTACCACTAGTATACAAGTACAAGTACATACTAAACTAGACCAGTACATGTAGTTTATAGTACACGACTGAAGTATTTGTCTTAAAAAAAATTAAACCAGTTATAACAAGTGTAATAATTTATTCTCCTACAAACGAAGCTCAAACTAACTTTAGTCACATGTCGGCCATTTTATTGTGAAACTCTAAATGAGTGTATTTGATGTCTCACCCGTCCTCGGTCCAGCGTCACCCCCTCGGCTGTGGTCGGAGTCCCTGAAGACATCACCAGAAAAAAAAAAAGGTCATAATTGTACGAGTTTCTTACGGTTTCACTTCTTCCCTGAGTCGTTTTATTCTTTGCACTTTATCAGTTATGTTTCACATCAGTTCCGTGTGCGTCTCATTATTTAACTTCATGCTGTTGCTTTGTTCCATTGTTCTTTCCTGTAAAGAACCGAAACTCTATAATTGCAATACAAACACACATCGTTGTGTAACTCCTCCATGTTTGTTCTGCTCGTATCTAACGTCCAGCTCTCACTGCGGCGACACTGAACCAGTTTCCACGGTGATGTCACGGTAAATACACAACTCTACTTCCTGCATGAACACAACCTGTGTCAAACCTTCTTCCTGCATCGTTTATCACAGGTTTAATTCACAGAGCAAGGTTTTTGAAACGTGCATCAGGAGTGTGATTGTACGTCAGTGTGAAAAGACGCCGGTCGGGTCGGTACCGTAGCTGCGTCCAGCGATGGTGCACTTCTTGAACTGCATGATGTTCTGTGTCAGAGTTCCCGTCTTGTCGGAGAAGATGTACTCGATCTGCCCGAGCTGCTCGTTCAGGGTGGTGGTTCGAGCCTGCACAGGAACCAGAGACATTCAAGCAAATTTCACATTATATTTATATTTTCTAAATTAGTTTTCTTATTGTACATTTTACTAATACAGGTTTTATTCTATTGCTGTACGTTTTATCTTATTACTATTATTGTTCTGTCCCAGATTCATCTTTTAAAAGTTCATCTGCAATAATATGTATTCATGACATGTGTTTTCCTGTTTTCAGGAAGATATTATTTGTTGTTTTCCTCCAGGTACTGTACCTTCGCTGGAGTGTCCTTCTCTGAGTAATACATCTGCAGGTCCCAGTTGATGAATTTACTCTGACCCAGACGGATCACCTCCACACTGAACACAAAGCAAAAACACACAACACAACTGATTCTGACTGTTTCTCATTGAGGCAAAGCTCCTGCATGAATTCTCTTATTGGACTGAAGCTGCTCTGGGTTTTCCTCAAGTCACAATAAACATCACCAGCGTGTGAAGCTTTAACCGTGTGTGTGAACGTGTGTTCTACTGACCTGACGTAGAGAGAAATGGGCACCATGGTGTTGAGGACGATGATGTAACCCCAGAAGCTGAGGAAGCCTCTGTGGGAGGCGCTCTGGTCTTTGCCGTCGAACAGATACCACGCCTCCTGGCCGATCTCCTCGTACCAAAAGCTGTGACCGATGGCGAGACCCGCCGCCATGAGGAGCAGCACCGCGAAGATCTACAGGGTCAAGGGTCAAGACACACACACACGCTGAGGGACAATGGTTCCTAGAAATTGAATTACGTACATAAAATATAAACAAATCTCTTCTGGATAGTTTATTCTGGAACATATATCTAATAACATAAATCACTGCTGACATGTGTGACCTTAATGACACTGAAACTGTTTCCTGATGATGCGACCACTCGTTGAACTTACTGTATAAACCATGTAGTTCATCAGCTCGTCGATTTTCGTTCTCTTGAACCTCGTCTTCCCCCCGTTCCTCATGATCTTAGTGTCGGCACCTTCACGACAAACAAAACAGTGGGAATACGGATTAACTGTCTATAACCTCATTTAGTTCAATGCCAGTGAGAAGTTGTTTTATCTGAACACACACCTGCGAAGATGACCAGGCCGTGGCACACCTCCGTGTTCCGGAGCTTGCAGCCGCGGAGCAGCATGTTGTCCAGGTCCAGCGGGTAACGCTCGCCGTCCCACGTCATCGTCCCAATGAACTTGTCCAGACGGTTGTTCGGCTCCTCGCACTCGATCAGAGCTGCGACGGAGACACGGACACACGGAGTCGGTCAGAGAGTAAGAAACTGTTCAGAAAGGGGTTCATCCTCTGGGAAGCATGAATAAGTTGAGCTACAAAGTATTGAGAGATAAACATCGGTATAAAAAGTACGATTACATTTTATTGTCTTGGAGTCAAGAGCTGCAAACACATAACTGGCTCCATATTAATATAAATTAAATAAACACTTAGGTGGCAAATCGTACACAAGTTTAACTTAATCAAAATTACTTCCTTTTGAATATTTATGATGAAAATCAAGAATATTCCTCTCATACATTTTAAAAGCTAAACAAAAACCCCTTAAAATTATGAAATAAAATGTTCTAGTTGCCGTCCACACTTAATAATAATAAAGGATTATGTAATTGTTTCTCATCTTAAAAATGAAATAAGTCAACACGCTTGAGAATCTCTTGCGTAACACACACTTCACCAAGCAAACAGACTTTATCTTAATTATTATCTGTGACTACAAACGTTATCAAAATGAGTGAGAGATTATTTATTTATTTACTGGCACCGAAAAAAAGAGTTCCTGTGTTTGTGGTGTGGATGTTATTTTCTGTTCCTCTTAATAGACACAGCATCGTTAACTTATATCTTGACAAAATTATGTTTTCTATTCCAATTTCAAAATAGAAATGTGTTTTTTTATTTTGATGAATAAAAAGTAGTTTCACATCTTGTAGTTTTATTACCGTTGAACCCAGCGAGCTGTTGTTCCTCCTGCATCCTCTCGTCAGTCACTTTGGGACCCATCTTAAACTTCAGGTTCGTTTCTCTGTGAAAACACAAGAGACTGAAACGACTGCCGAGGAGAACACAACCTCGGGAAACTCAAACACAAGTCAAGTTTATAAAACCTGCATCGTGATTCCTTTGTTTCTACGTGTTAATATATATATATACAAACACAGCTGTTAATAATTAAATGAGCTGAATGCTGATCTCGATGTGAACTGGTTCCATCAGTAAGTGTTTTATTAAGGCGTTTCCCACCTAATGGCAGAATGTCTGGTGCAGGTCACAGGCCGATGTTTCTCTCTTCAGAAGCTCTTTACACATTTGCCTTCCTCTTATCAGTGTTGACCGAACGCTTAATGAAACCACTGATCAAACACAGAGGTCTCCAGCCGTGGAAACTACTCATCACGTTGATATTACAGTTCAAACCTGAGCAGCTTTACACGTTGTTAGAAGATATGTGTCTCCAGTATTTTATATTATTGAATCTCATGTCATGTGACGATGGAGCAGAAGTGTTTCAGGAGCTCCAGACTTTGAGCTTTTAACTTTACAGAACTTTCATATTCACAATAAAAGAGACGAGTGAGAATCAGTGCGTGTCTCCTTTGAGGTTTTCTTCTGTTTAAGAGGTGGAAAGTTAAACGGACTCTTACCCGTCGAGCTCGGCTGTTTCCACGTAACACAAGCTGTTGGGGTTGGAGCTGGATAACAGCAGGATGTCGGCCTGGAGACGACGAAACACACGTTAGTAAAGTGATCAACAACACAATGTACAACACGATTCTCTGAATGAACAATCCAGGTACCGGAATGAAGTCGTTTTTCTTCAGACGAACCACATCTCCGACTTCAATGTTCCTCCACTTTGACTCCTCAAACCTGAAGAAGAGAAAATCGTTTGTACGTCATCACCTGAACAGGAACTGAAGTCGGCATCAGTCTTTAACGAGGGGGAATTTAAAGAATATAAGAATATAAAATGAGTTCCAACCTGCCGTCCAGCAGGACCTCGCTCTTCCTGTTGTTGATCTCCTTGTCCATCCTGTGTCGCGCCTGAGAAACAAAATTTCGTTAGCGTGAATCGTCAGTAAACTTCTCATACCCCATTTCTATTTATTGCTTAAAATACGTAGAACCGTGCACGCGTGTAGGATTCTTACCAGATCGTCTACCAGGTCTTTAATGGCAGTAATCCCCAGCACCACCACCAGAGGAATCAGGGTTGTGTACCAGGGCAAAGTGGTAATGTCTGGAATAATCTGACAGAAAAACAAACATGGTGGGTTTTTTTTTGATCATCTGTGTTTTTCTGTGAATGAGAACTCGGGTCGTACACGTTTCTTTCTCTACCTGCAAGATGAGCAGAGCCAGGAAGTAGAGGTTGGCCACTCGCTTGAACTGCTCGTACAGGTTCAGCGGCAGGAAGGTGAAGACGTTGTACTTGTACGTCTTGATGTCGTTTCCCTGCAAGAGAAACGCACAGCGGCAGAAATAATTAGCATAAAGTCAGCCGTGGTTACCATTACCGCATGTTACTGCATCTATTAGCAGTTTTGTTATTTATATATGAATCTTTTATTTTATCTGCTGCTCATCTGGACCAGGACTCCAGGAGGAAGTGATTTTGTATCTCAACAGGAACGTCCTGGTTAAATAAAGGTGAGAGTCTGGGAAATTGATGACAATGTCAACAACGAAAAAAGAGAACCACCCTTTCACAATGTTAAATAAACGACCTCCCTGTGGAGATAATGAAAACTAAATCAGCAGGAAAAACAAGGAGGATCAATTCAAACTTTTTGAGTCTGACGTCAATTTAAAGTTCAAGTGGTTCGAAACGTGTCCCGGCTTCAGTTCCACTTCCTCCCACTGTGTCTTATGTGTCTATGAGTGAGACACAGGTCGACCTGCCGGACGATCGGGTTTCAGCCTCTGCTGAGAAAACACAAAAGCTCCAGAAACAAAGAAAACGCACTGATCCGAGTCCCTGAGTCACTCCAGAGGGTTGAAGCATCGGAGCAGCGAGCTGAAGCTTCACGTCACAGACAGAGAACCTCACAGGACGTTAACTCCACAGGTGGAAGAGACAAACTGAAGATTTACAGAAAGTACAGCTTCCTCCTCGTCTCACCTTTCATCCCCATTCATAATTAATCATCATTTAACAGCAGAACTGAAGCATTAACGTGGTGGTTGCATATTTAAACACGACCTTTCACCAGCTCGGGGAGCCCTGATGGAAATGAGTCAGCAGAAACAGAGAAGTGACGTCACGAGGAAACGCATCAGATAAACAGGACACTTCCTCGTTGATGCTTTAACTCACTTTTCTTGTTATCGTCTCAGGAAATGTTAAATATTCAACTTTAATCTGTCTGAATCCCTCAAATACGTTTAATAATCAACCTTCAGATACAGAATACAACCAAGATTATTAAAGTAAGTTTATATTTCAGCATCAAGTAATTGGACCAATTATCTAATCATCTCTCGAGGAAGTTTTAAATCGTGAAGATATTAATAGAGCAGGTTCATTGATTTAGAAACCAACTGAATCAAAAAGGCTGAAATTGGATCTAACGACTGATGGATGGTTTCAACAGAAGAAAAGTCATCATGATAACTTTATCCTAACAATAAATAGTTTTCTTCATGTGAACTTACAGAGTATCTGCTTTTCTTGATGCACAGGAAGACTTTCTTCTGGAACTCCGGCAGGTGGTGGTAAGGTCGGTCGTTGGCTTTCACCTTCCAGCCGATCTCTGAAAAACAAAAACAGTCATTCTTAAATGAATCCTCAGAATGTGATGAATTCATATTTATTCTATCTCTTATGACTGAGCCATGTTTGTTCCCTTTGTGCTCAGCTGTGCATCCCAGGTGTTTCTCTGGACACTCACCACTGGGTTTGGCTTCTACCGGAGGTTGTGGGACTCCTGGTGCCTCTGCTTCGGGTTCTTCTTCTTCAGAGCTCACTTCCAATTCATCGTCCGTCTCATCGTCACTGTACGGCATGACCTCATCGTCAGGCGCCAGGGACCCCTGGGAGTCCACACGCCGCCGACTCATCTTTGCACCTCAGGTATTTCTGAGAAAAGACAAAAGAGTTTCAGCGGATCAATACGTGCAACGTTCATCTCGTGAAGCGCACTATTGAAAATACTTCTAAACTGTCAGTTCTTCACTGAATCCTCGTTATATTTAGCTCCACGAGTCCTAACCTGCTGTGAACATGAGTAATAATCTCTGTCATACACCTGAAAACACATCATTCATATTTTATTATCCGTTTTAGAGAATGTTAAAGTCAAACAGTTCAATGATCACTCCTCCCCCCCCCACCCGGTGACCAGTGATTTAATGAACATGTCTCGTGGGAAATCCCGTCTAACTGCTCCTGGTGTTTAACTTGGCATTTCCCCATCAGCTTAATGTTTAATGACCAAACACCTCATGTCGTTTTGTGTGTCTGTGGTCATGTGACACACCCATGTTCCATCCTCACAGCCTGTGTGTTGTGTTGTGTTGTGGCATCTGCATCATCAACGTTTCACAACCTGAATCCATATTTGCAGTAAAGTTTCAACCATTGTAAACGTTCATTGTGCTGCTTCAATGTTTGAGGCCATTAAATACATTATTTGCTGTTGGCTACACTGCCCCCCTGATTTCTGGTGGTACTTCTCCATTTCATCTGTTTCACCTGTATCCATCAGCTTTCAGAAGATGTAGACAAATACCAATGAATTTAACAACGAGTATGGACAGAAAGCTCCGTCCACGTATATCTAACGTTGAGCCTAGATGAGCCTACTAGTCGATATTAGACCTTGTGCTACTTTAACTGTTTCTCAACCAACAGTTTTAAAGCAAACGTCATTTGAAGAAACTGCGGTTTGACTGAATGAGCTCTGGGTGGTCACACAAGTCTGCACAGGAAGGCTCGGTGAGGAGGGGGAGGGAAAGAATGAGAGGAGGAGAGAGAAGAGGTGTAAACAAGACAAATCAACTCCCAGCAGTTTCTACAGTTAAATCAACGACTGTGTGTTTGGTTTGGACGTCCGTGTCTTTAAGTCATTGACTCAGACACAATAAACGTCCAACAAGAGGAAATTTACCCAAACTTCAAAAAGATCAACGAGTCGAACGTCAGGTTTCAGTGTCTCGGCTGCACTGAGGGAAAAATCTAAATATCACACGTCTTCACCTGAAAACCAATCTTCATTCAGAGTTTTGTCAGCTACACTGTCGTCATCCGACAGCAGAACAACGTACCACACCTAAAACAAAGACTAAATATAATAAATGTAACGTCAGCTGCGTTCGTTCACACGCTCCTTTAGAAACGTGTCATCACTGAAGGAATGCTCGGCACGCCAGGGAGACTAATAATACAGACAGCCTGTAAAGGTCATAACATTGAGGTTTTAAACAGGAAAAACTAGAAATGTAACCATATGATGTTTAGTCCAAATAAACAAGTGATTAAATGAGAAAATAATTAGTCATTAAGTAAAATAATCTATGTATATTATAGTAATAATACATGTTTTTAATGTGCTCATTCCTTTATGTGCCAATTCAGATAGGAAGTGTGAAAATAACCTAGTTCATCCTTTTCACCTGTTGCTGCAGTTAAACTCTTAGTTTAAATACTTTTGTCCACATTAAAAATTTTTTTACCTGTACGATGTGTTTGTATTCTTCACTTTAACAGAGTCGGTGCACATATTGGACCCAAAAACCCCAAAGAACAAACAGGTAATTTGATCAGACTCCAGAGGGCGAACAGAGACGAGAAACCATGAAGCTGAACTGATAGAATCTCACCCCCGAGCCCCTCCTGGAGGGGAAGAGAGCGGCTGCAGGGAGGAGAATGAATGTGAAATCTGATTCATGTGGGAAGAAGAACGAAGCAAACAAGGGTTCTGTGAATCCAGAAAGGTTTAAAGGAGCTGATCAGGCAGCAGAGTGACGAACTCTTAACAAGAAACAAAAGATAAACTCATATCAGAGGGAGAATGACACAGAGTCAACAGCCACTTAAATCTAATCAAGATGCAGCAAGTTACACAAACTCATAGATATCAGTCCTCTAAATAGTATTGTTCATCAAGATCCATGAATTTCCAAACATGGTCCCGTTTTCAAACTGAAACGGGCCCAGCGGTGTTTCAAACGTCTCAGTTATCGCGGCTCTAGAACTTGTGTGGACGCCGGGTGCATCTGGAGTAGATGTGACAAACACAGTGTGGATGTAGGATGAACAGCAGCCTGAAAGATTAGTTTAGAGAGCGGCTGCTATAAGAGGAATTAATTGAACCTGAGGAGGGGGGGTTAAAAACAGGAAGTGCTCATTGTATTGAAGTAAATTAAAAAGTTAGTTTGACAACACGTTTGTGCAACACTTCCCCAGACATGCACAAGCGCCTGTAAACAGCCTCATTAAAAACAACTGCAACGGCTTCTCCCCTGAGAACGCTCGCCATTCTGCCACCGACCAATCCCAGGCCCAGCTGCGGTGGTGGCGGCAGGACAGCGAGGTTCACCCATCCCGGAGAACAGGTTTTTGATGTCGGGGCCAGGGCGTCGCTTTGGCAACAACAATGAGCGGGGCGGGGGAGGGGCTCAGGCAGTGGGACAGAGGAGAACATACCTGAGCCACAACAGTGAAACCTGAGAGGAGGGAGGAGGTTCAGCTCTCAGAGAGGAGGCGAGGCCTCCAGGAAAATAAGTCTTTTATTCCTCCTGGTGTGTCACTTAAATCTCAAGAATTATATTTGTAATATTATTATATTTGTTAAAAGCCACAAGTTTGAAAATTGAAAAATATTCACCATTAATAAAATAAAAATATCCCAACAATAGAATAACGCTATAGAGCATATAAATCCACCAGAGCTCAGCAGTACACACACACACACACACACACACACACACACACACACACACACACACACACACACACACACACACACACACACACACACACACACACACACACACACACACACACACACACACACACACACACACACACACACACACACACACACACACACACACGCACTGCCGGAGAGTTATTTATAATTAACTTTATGGTTAAATTGAAAAATATCAGCTTCAAGTACATTGCTAAAATCGTAACAACATGGTCATTAGCAATTGTTTTAACACACAGAACAATATGTATTATGGGAAATTCCTCACTCCCTGATATCAGTATTGGTCCTAAACAAATCCACAAGCAAATCCTTTAACCAAATTTCACCAAACATTTGACGTGTCCTGAGCACAAAGTGATAAATGGAGCATAAACCTCCAGAAAAAAAAAAACCCTGTGAATGGAATTTTAACTATGAAGTGTTTCTCAGGATGAGAACCTGCTTGTGACTGAAGCCTGAGTTGGAGGAAACACTGAAATGTGAAGTATTTGTGTCTGTGGCTGAGTTCCCCCGGTCGGGCGAGACCAGATGTGCGGCACCTGAGGGGAACGTGTTCCAGCCGACGTCTGTGATGGACAGGAAGAAGATAAAAGAACAATGGGGGGGGTCTGTCCTCTGCTGGATTTAATAAAGTGAAACTGAAACTGAGCTCCATCCTCATTCAACACTGTGTTGGACACAGCTCAACTATTCCATGCAGACACAGCTCAACTATTATTTTATTCAACAAAGGGAACATGTGGCTTTAATGATAATTACTTTGGGAGTTTGTTAACTTCTATAAATCATTGTAGAAACCGGGGCGGATGTAGGATTTCTCCTCATTCAGGGGCCACATAACAAACAGAGGGGCCAAGTACATGTTTAATATCCAAGTACAATTCCTTATACAGTAAAGTCATATCTCATTTTGCCATTGGCTCCAAAGCGTTGAGTAAAAACATATTAGACACATGAGTCAATACATTTAACAAATTATTTCTAGTTAATTTTAATTTATAGTGTTTTAAACTGGGGGAAATAAGACACATGTTTTTTGTTTGTTTTTTTAAATAGGACAAATGTCTCAGGTTGTAATGTCAACCAACAAGTTCAGGGACCAATCACATTCCAGCCGAGGCCAGTGCCACTCAGGCCCCGCCCCCTGGAAATGACAGAGAGAAACACTTCTACTCATATTTCCTGTTCGTTCAGTTTACAACTAAAACACCGAGGATGACGTTGATCTGGGATAATCCTGAACATCAAGAGAGATTACAGACAAAACAATTAATCTACTACTGGTTTCACAACTGGTGCACATTGATATTAACAGAAGCACGTGTGTTTTATTGAAGGTTAATAATTCACTGGGATTCTAAAGTATTCTGCTCACAGCTGGAGTCCAGACAAACAACCCCCAGAGACACCAGCTACTACTGCAACATGTCATCCCACACTGCCAGAGCCCCCGAGCAAGGCACCTACTGTATCTGAGTTAGAGGTTCATGCAAGACGAGGACGTCATCACACTTTCGGGTCAAACCTTCACAGACATTTTCCTGCTGATTCGGTCTCATGAGAAACAAGTTGAACGTTCATGTGTCTCGGAATCGCTCAGACGCAGTCACAACAACACAGAAATCTCCGGAGCGTTCCGACGAGGGGTGGGATGTCAAATCAATTCTGCTGTTTTTTACGTTTTCAATCGCAGAGTTTTTCACTAGGGAACCAAACCAGTGAGCGAAAGTCCGGAGGCTCTCACTCGGACATTTGCGATCTCACATACGAAGAACGTCCGAATACCCTCCGGAGTTCAGTGCACGTCTGAAAGAAGTGCGTGTTTCACGTGGTCGACTCTTGGTACAAAAGTTTCGGCACCAGGTCAAGAAGAAACTGATCCTTTCACAATATGCAAAATGAAGCTAAGGAACCCGAAGACGTGACGACACTTTTCAAAACAGGAAATCAACCGTGTCGTCCGCATGGAAAACATCCGAAGGTTTAAAACAGCTGCAGTGACGCCTTCACCTCAGCTCAACCTTCCCTCCATTTGCCTCAGACGTCACGATTCAAATTCTCCGACAGTGTTTTCAAGGTCGACCATTTCCATGAGGAGGCAAACATTTCCCTAAGCAAAGGACTCAAAATGTGTCTCGTCTGCAGAAGAAGAGATTCTCTGCTTGTTTATGGAGAAACACGGAGTTGGGTTTGATGCGTGCGTGCGGCAGGCGTCACTGTGTTCAGACACAACAGCTGAGAGCGAGAGGGTGTGACTGAGAATCCACACGATCTTATCTGATCGGAAGTATCCATCAATCATTCTGCTGAAGACCGACGACACAACAGCCAAAACATCCACGTTTGGTTTTGATGTGTTATTGTTGTTGATAAAAACGTGATGAAACGACCAACGTGCGTCGCTTCTCCACTTCGAGATCACTACTGTACATACGTCTGTAAATGACGACCCAGCACAAGATGGCTGCAGCTGCATACGAGATATTTTGGCTTCGTTTTTGTACAAAAGGTGGAGACATGTCGTCCATCTTTATATAAAGTCATCGGTTTGGATAATAAACTTAGAGAGAAACTGGAAACAGAAATTAATGGATTGACGCTTTAATAAAAAGAATCAAATGGATGCATTTTGCGTGAAATCTTCGTGAAAAGTCATATTTCCTACAAAGGATTTCAGGTGAAGGAGGTGATCACGGCTCCTCATCACCTAATGTGGTCAGTTTATTAGGTACAGCTGGTTCAACAACACAGTTTAATGCAGCAATAAATCCCACAGCGTCACCACAGTTTACGAGGTGTTGATTTAACGTGATGATCACGATGGAGGCTGCAGCTCGTTGCTGTTGACCTGAATTGACCGAGAGGTGTTTGTACTATTTCCTCCACCCTCTCTGATCGCTGAGACGAAATATGAGAAGTTTTTCCAAACTAGTTCTCCACAAAAAGTCTGTTGCAACATATTGAGTTTTAGACTTTGGCTTTCATCCCAACGTTTAGACTCTAAACGATGGGATGAAAGCCAAAGTTCTCACAATGTCAAATGTGCAAGTGTGTAAATAAAAAAAATGTTCTGGACAGGATTTCAATACTGAGGAAAGGTGAAGGAGCTCAGGTGAAACACAGATCCTCCTCCAGGTGTTTTTAACTCTTTGTTTCGTGTCTATATTTACTCATATTCGTCCTCTGTAAATCCCTCAATCACTTTATTCTTACATATTCCGACGTGCTACGTGCTTTTCCAGTATTTCACTGTGAAACCTGCAGGTTCCTGTGAAACCTTCTGACCCGACACTGAAGAGAAAAGAGTAAAACTGTATTTCAACGCGTTTAAATCAAGATGTCAGAACATTTGGAAAGGACGGAGGGTAAAAGAGGAGGTGCAGCAGCAGCTCAGGTGAAACTCCGATCCTCCTCCAGGTGTTTCTACAGTTTAAACTCTCTCTCTCTCTCTCTCTCTCGGGTTCGTGCGGACGATGAACGGTTCTCACCTGATGTGCTGCTCGGTTTTTATCGAGTAATCGGAAGAATCCTCGTTGTCAGTCGGTGTCCGGGAGCTGGGTCACCGCACCATGTTGTCTTCTCCTTCCTGCTTTCAGACGATCCTCCTGCGGCTCCCCGCCCTCCTGCCCCCGCTGCCTGCGCCGCTGTGCCCCGCTGGAAACCTGCCGGACCGGTCCGACTCCTCCGCCTCCTCCCGACGAGCCCGTTTAAAAACAACGCGACATCCGGGAAGGCTGCGACCGCGGAAGTGCGCGCGGAGGTGTGCTGGTCACGTGACGCGCAGGTACAGGTAGGTAATTGAATTCTTAATGAGGTCACGTGGTCGTTTACCGGAGCAGATTTATTTGAGCTGAATGTATGAAATTATAAATATGTGTTGCTATGACACCACAACTAAACTTTAACTACAAGATATAACATTAATGAAGTCAGGATAAAACACATGATTTTACAAGCTACTTTATTTTATTCAACTTCATTCATAGATGGATTTAGGAATTTTATTTTATTCATGGATAGGTTTATTTATTTATATTTATTTGATTTATGGATAGGTTTATTTATGGATTTTACTTTATGTTATACATTTTTTTTTGTTTTGATGAATTGGTGGATCTTATCTTATTTTATTCTACTTTATACATGGATGTATTTTATTCTACTTTATTCAAGGATGGATTCGGGGATTTTATTGTATTTATGGATGTGTTTATTTGTTTTATTAATGGATGGGTTGGTGTATTGTATTATATTTTTTATATTTGTATTGTTTTCCCCTTCATCCTCTAGCGGCGGCGCTCCAGTGCGTAGGAGCATCTGTACTGCGGCGGAATGACCGACGAAGAAGAAGGAAGCCCGGCCCTTCCTGTTGTGCGTGGACCAATCAGGAGGGGACTTCCTGCTGCAGCTGCAGTGTGGCTCAGAAGCTAACGCGCTAGCACGCTGACAGAAAGCTAAAAACACAACACGAGTTATTTACCTCTTTACCCGCCGTCTCGTCCTGATCGTCGCCGGCCACACTGCTCCCACCACCGCCGCTAAACTCCACCATGGTCGGCGTGAAAGTGATCGGGAGCGACCCGGACTTCCAGCCGGAGCTAGCGGCCGCCGGCTCCAGGCTCGCCGTGGTGAAGTTCACAATGGCCGGGTAAGCTCACTCGCCCGGTCCGAGGGCGCGCTGTTAGCCGTGTGGTCCCCTCGCCGGTCCGCCCCGTGTGTCACAGGACCGCAGAACAACCGGGGCTCAGCGCCTGGATGTTTACCGGGGCTGACACGAGTCCAGTTCCCCGACAGGAGAGGCTCAGGGAAGCTAGCTTAGCATGCTAAGTTAGCTGTGTTGCTTACAATGACTTAGCACTATTACAGTAACTTCGCTGTTCCGGTGTCCAGAGATTCAACCATGTCCTGGATTCACCGTCTGTGCATCTCTGGGGAAAGTTTATATGAATTATGATGTTAACGCAAAAATACATGTTTGACGTTTAATCACTCGTAGTATCACGATATGGACAAATATTATACATCATGATACAAATGATCGATATCAGTCAATATCGATAATTATCGCGATGAATGATTTTCTTTTGAAGACCGGTTTTTGTTGTTGAGTGAAGGTTTTAACTCTTATGAGCAGAAAACAACAACAACAGCAAAACCTTTTCAAAGCTGAGGTTCATCACTGACGTGTTATTCATCCTCACGTGGAATATATCACACATAAGAAATGAAACCTTTGTTATTATTGATGAACATTATGTTGTGATAAGTAGTGATATGGTTTTAGTGGCCAGTCCTAGTTTCCGGTCATTATATCGTTATGAGGCGTTAATCTTTGTGTCTTTGGCGATTTTTTTTTTTAACTGCATGAAAAAACTCAGATGTTAAATGTTAAAAACTTCTAAAATGTGAAGTTTTGCAAACGGGGGAACTGTTAACGTATCATAATTTTTATTAACTTTAATAAGTCGCAGGATTTATGAGGAATATCTCTTTAATCTTTTTCTGTTTAAATCCAGCAGTTCACACTAACAGATCTTTAGAATATGAAGCTGCTATGTTAATCAAATAACTAAATATTGTTAGAATAATACTGAAGACGGAGCCACAGAGGATGAAGTGGTTCCTCCTTAGTTTCTGAAGTGTGAGACATCAATACAAAGTTATATCGTATAGGGTCAAATCACTATCATTGAATCAAAGTAATCAATATTGGATTTCTTCAGATTTATTGTATCTGCAAATCTTCCAGCTGATAAGTGACTTGATTGGAACAGAAAAACCTGAGGTGGCTTAGAAACACTGTATTCATGACATAGTCTGTCCACCAGAGAGCGCTGGCCACTTTATATTTCTAACAATAAAACATCCCAATCAATGTATGTCAGTGGTAATGAAAACTACGACTGTAAAAATCTGTATCACTGACTATGAACAGTAATTGTCATGTAATAACTGAATTTTAAATAATAGTTTGGAGATTGTCAGGTGATAAAAGCTCAAGAGAAAGTGTAGATATGGTCAGATTTTTAGTTTTGTCACTTTCTTTCACATACGTCTTGAGGGATGAGAGCAGGTCACTAACTTTCTGTCCTTCGCCTCCTCAGGTGTCGGCCCTGTGTCACAATATCTCCAGCTTTCAACATGTTGAGTAACAAATACCCACATGTCGTCTTCCTTGAAGTAGATGTTCACGTGTGTCAGGTAAGTCTCAACTGTTATGGCCTCAGATTAGGGACGATACGATTTTGAGCCTTCAGAAATAAATCCAGGGTTGGTTTTAAATCTGCATGGAAATGTTTAGAGAAGATTAGTTGTTTTTTAATTTTGTGAACATGTTTGCACAGACCAAAAAACTGCTTCTAGATGTCAGGAAGCAAAGATCCCAAACTGATTACACATGTCAAGCACCAACCTTAACCCTGGGGTTACACCTGAATCTGATCGGACATTGACAATCACAGATCAGAGGAGCGTTTCTTCTCTTACTGTCATCGCCACCTCAGGTCCTAAAAAGGGTTGTAGATTCTCAAGAGGGACGACGACACAGACCCATCAGGGTTTGTGTACATACAGATCACATCAAACATTTCCTACTATGTTCTACAGCATCAGTAAACATTTAACACAACGCAGAACAGACTTCAAGCTTGAAAGTTAAGAGAGAACAGGGAAGAGTTACAAGTTGGAACGAAACCTGCTGCCACCATACGCCGGATAGCTCCCCTGTTTAGCGCGTACCCCAGACGAGCACGGTTTTATACCAATAATTGGTCTAAGCTTCTACTGTTGAAAAAAGAAAACTTGGTCACTATAAAAATATGGATGTAGTCCTGACTTCACAGAACTGTTTGTCTTTCTCTCAGGCGACAGCGGCAGCCAACAACATCTCCGCCACACCGACGTTCTTGTTCTTCAGGAACCGGGTGCGGGTGGATCAGTATCAGGGGGCGGATGCCTCGGGTCTGGAGGAGAAGGTCAAGCAGCACACGGAGAACGACCCGGGAAACAGCGAGGACTCTGACATTCCAAAGGGATACGTGAGTGTCTGGTGGAGGGTTTGGGACATGAATCAGCCAGCTGCTTCAAAGGGAGCTGTGTGAATATTGAATAAAGATCCTGAATTTAGTTTGTCTTGTCTGCTTTGTTTTCAGATGGACCTCATGCCTTTTGTCAGCAAAGCCGGCTGCGAGTGTCTGAACGAGAGCGACGACTGTGGCTTTGATAGCTGCTTAATCAAAGACTCCTCCTACCTGGAGTCTGACTGTGATGAACAGGTATGAGCTGTCGCAGAAGAAGAATCTGATCGATTTTTATTCAAAATTTGAATTTAACATATAACCTGAACATTGTGGGAAGATGCTTTCTCTAATATCTTTTTTTTTTTAATCTTTTGTAGTTGCTAATAACTATTGCCTTCAACCAACCTGTGAAGCTCTTCTCTATGAAGCTACTGGCCTCAGAATTTGGTGAGTTTTATTCTGCATCCATAACTAATCTGAAGTTCCTCTCTGAAAACCAGAGTTTCCAACCCGGGTCTCATTTATTTCTCCCCCCCCTCCGTCTCTGTATCAGCCCAAGCCCCTAAGGTGGTGAAGGTGTTCATCAATCTCCCTCGGTCGATGAGCTTCGACGACGCCGAGCGGAGTGAAGCCACTCAGGCTCTGGAGCTGTCTGAGGAGGACTACAAAGAGGAGGGCTTGATTCCCCTGCGCTACGTCAAGTTCCAGAACGTACAGAGCGTCACGGTAAAGACGGGAGCAGCTGCTCGGAGCTCAAATCAAGTTGTCCTGGTACCATTAGTAAAAACCCACAGGTTGGCCTGCTTCACTGTGTTTATTGACAGTGTTTGTCTGTTTTTGTCTTTTCGTTACCAGATGTTTGTCAAGTCAAACCAAGGAGACGAGGAGACGACAAAAATCAACTACCTGACATTCATAGGCACCCCAGTACAGGCCACCAACATGAATGACTTCAAAAGGGTACGGAGCCGCCTGTGTGACTTTGTGCTCAGTGTTTGTTTGTTTGTGAGTGTGTTGTACTCACGGACGTTTTCTTTTGGGCTGTTGTAGGTCGTGGGGAAGAAAGGAGAGAGTCACTGAACAGGAGAATGAAGAAGAAGAGAAGAGGAGGAGGAGAAGAAGGCTACAGATACATTACCCAAGAACTTTCACTCTGCCAAAGCCACCACACACTCTGCCGACACACAGACACACACACACACTCAGCCTCCAGCTGTCCTCCTCATGCTCTGAATGAATTCTCCGTCTGTGGCGTCTACAAACCATTTGTATTGTAATTCTGATGAAAATCACTGTAAATAAAATACAATCCTTTTTCAAAGGCATGTGCGTCAGTTCTGCTCTTTGTGGGAATCAATTAATAACTAAATAAAAGTTTGTCACCTAAATCATCCCAATAACAAACGGTACTAAGTGGTTTATATGAGATATTTGCACTGGTATTAGTTTGAGGAGCTGGAATTGGATTTTTCCTGCTGCTATGACTCATGATGCAGATCCGCAAAATGTCCCCACATTGTGTCCGTCGTGTTCTTTTGTCCCGAGATATGAGAAGAGCCGATCTCAGTTTAGTTCAACAAGTATTTATTCAGAAGCAATGAAAAGGTACAGCATAGCTATGGGCACATAGCTATGGGCACTCAATGCACAGCCTCGGCTTTCTAGTAGCACGGGGTAGTCGAGAGTCGCCCCGAACGGACGGCGGGTGCAATACTTATAATAGGTAGAACTTCATTGGTCAATAACGAGGGGGAGTCACCGGGGTTTAGCCCTGGCTCTCCCTTGCTGGTGCACAGGCGTGGTCCCAGCCTCTTGGCCCTGGAATCCACCAATGATGAGGAGCCGCTCCCAGGTTCGCCCCTCCTTGACAGTTTGCTGGGCAAATCTTTACATTCTGACAGTGTTTGGTTTTGTGTTGACCCGGCTGAAGCCTTGTGGGTCTTCAGTAGTGTTGCAGATACGGTGTTGTTGTTCATTGGAGTGAGAAACCTTGTGTTCCTGCTTTATCGTCTGTATGTTCTGTGTGCGTAAGCATGCGTGTTTTTCAGACAAGACAACGCCTTTCCTATCTGTCCTTCAGAAGCTGGGGCAGCTGCTTGATTTCTTTCTAAGGCATAGGTCACAGTTTCTTAATGAGCACAGTGCATTCATGTATGTGTGATGTTGAATAAAGGAATACTGTAAAATATATAAAGGTTTAGGTATGAGAACAAGTTTAAGTACAGTGTTATTGTACGCCACGGATTACAGTCCTAACACATAGGAAAACATTAATTCTTTCTGTTAAGGTACAAACATGGTGCGCGTAAAATCAATCCTTTTCGGGGCTATAGTGTCTAATTATATTATTAAAATCCTAACACATGACTCATGATGCGGATCCGCAAAATGTCCCCACATTGCGTCATGCATACTTTAAGACTGTTTGCACTTTGAGCCCACGAGCATCGCACTAGATTGCACAAGTGATCAGTGCAGTAGCACTTTATGTGTGTTGTTGCTGCTGTGGTATGTTCCCACTCTTCACCCTGAACGTGTGTTGTAACTTTGGTGAGTGGGTTCGATCTCCTGTGAGAAGTCACAGCTTCCACTGTCACAATCGGCTCCAGCAAGTTGAAGAGTGAAGCTGAACTGTGGATCAGTTAAAGACCAGAACACTGCTCCACAATGGTTCAAATCATATTCATCAGATAGGACATCCTCAGTTGTTACGTCCTCGTTTATTTGTTCTTTACTTGAGTATGTCCATGTCCTGACCAAAATGTTGCTTGAAACATCGGACTAAACATATCTAAATATTATCGAACATTTAAGTACTAGTGTTTCTTCATTTTTCATGTATACATATTTATGTGTTGCCCCTTGTAAGTTAGACTGATGTTTAATTTACCTTTTACACTTTTTTGCAGTGATACTCATCAGTGCCAAACTTCATTTTAACTGTGAAGTACATTGGCATTTACTTTGTTGACCAAGGTCTAGTGTAGATAAAACATGTATTTCTTTATAAAGAAGAAACTTAAACCCACGGAAAAGGAACTTAAGGCAGACATCTAAATTTGATTTGATTTTTTTATTACATTTTGTTTCAAATACAAGTTGATAGATGTGAGAGGAAACTGAAGCACTCAGAGTAAACCCACACTACCCTACACGTCATATCGTGGTCATAAGAGCTAGAGAGGCCCGTGAGACTCTCAAGTGAGAGAGAGAGAGAGAGAGAGATGTTTCTCTCATTTGAAGAAGAACTTGTAGATGGCCCCTCTGGACAGCTGACGTTTCAAAGAGGTGGCGATGCATTTCTCCACCTCGGGCTCCTTCATCCGCATGGCGACCAGCAGCAGCTCTGGACAGGCCCACCTCTTGCAAAGGTCCTTGAAAATGGCCCTGTAAAGTTTGTTAATATTTGTCGTGGTGAGATCCAAGTCGGTGTCTTCCAACTCAGCCCATGTGTTGTCGAAGAGATTTCCAATTATCGCCACTACATTCTCACTCGTCAATGCCACTTTGGTCTTTGTGTGCGCCTTCGTGACGATCTGGTTCACGAGTATACGGACATACATCTTCTTCTGGGTGTCTGACAGCTCGTTTGCTCTCCTCTTCTTGATCTTGTTCTTCTTGTTCTTCACTTCGTCACTGACCTCTGGGATCTCAGGTGTTACTGGTGAGCTGCTACAAGCGGCCATCACCCTGTTGGTGTGGCTATCGACCTGCTTGTTCACAAACCAGCTCATGATGGACAGGAAATATGAAACCTTCTTCAGTATGTCCGAGTATATTTTGGTGCCTGACTCAGGAACAACCAAAGCGCTTGTTGAATCTGGATCGATTTCCTGATTTGTGACGTACATGTAGAGGAGATCAGCGATTTCTTTAGTGAACAGAAGAACTCTGTCAGGTGGAATGTTGTTCACTTTTTCAAACACACAAGTCTCATCTTCAGCCGTCAGCCTCATCTCCGTCTGGAGCAGAGCGTAAATGTCCTCCATCAACTGATCGATCGACTGCCTGCTCTTGACTTTTGGTTTCTTCTTGAAACATCTCTTGACTTGTGTCAAAATTTTGAAAATCCATGCTGTGGCAAACGTCTTTGCAAAAAGGTTCTTGATCTTCCTCCTTTTTCCTGTGCTGCTCTTTTTGGAGCTCTTTTTCTTTTTGGAGTTGGAGCTGTTACTTTCACCTGTTAGAATTTTTATGCTTTCCTCAATGGCCGGCTTGGTAATTGCCTCTGCAGCATTTATGATCTCCACAGACGAATTCTGCTTGATGTTCTCAGCGTCTAACATCTCATCAAAAATGGGCTCTGTGATGTCAGTCACCTCCTCCACGATGACTTCCTCGACAGTCTTACATTCGTCACTGCGGACGCTGCTGGGTCTTGAG
Source organism: Hippoglossus stenolepis (assembly GCF_022539355.2). Taxonomy (NCBI): domain Eukaryota; kingdom Metazoa; phylum Chordata; class Actinopteri; order Pleuronectiformes; family Pleuronectidae; genus Hippoglossus; species Hippoglossus stenolepis. The sequence continues at coordinate 1,724,389 of NC_061500.1, read as the reverse complement.
CTACCCATTGAGTTTATTGTTGTCTCAATGGTTGAGAATGAGGAGATCTCGCTCACGAAGCTCTCTGCAGGGTTCTGCTCCTGTGGGGGAGTCATCCTGCTTCGACGCTGTCGCAGTTTGCCCCCGTAAAGGCATTTGATGTTGGTAGCGAATGCCTTGAACATTTTGCTGATGATGTAGATCATCTGGTGCAGTTTGCCAGGGTCTGTGACACGGGTCAGTAATACCTCCTCAGGGGGAACATCGATGGGACTATTACTCAGGCTGGAGTTGATAGTGTCCGTCACCTCCTGCACAACCAGGTCTGTGAGATTAGCCAAATTCACAGACTCCAATTTGCCGCCAGGCGCAAAACTCGCCTTGATTGTGTCGCCCAGACTGTTCCGAACATCCTCCTGAGTTATAGTTGAGGAAGAATCTTCCTGAGTCTTCAGCAGAGCTGTTGAAACAGTCGCTAAAATGTCAAGAAAAAGCTCTGCCAACAGAACCTTTGTGATGTTGTCGGGTTTGCCTAACTTTAACAGGGCCCACTCCTCTGGAGTGGTTCTCGTAAAGAAGTTCTCAATGAGCGGGCGAATGGTCTCCAATTTGATGTCAGGTTGAATATCTGACTGGGTCGCCATGGTGATTGTTTCCATTGCTTTGTTTCAGCTTCTCTGAAACTCTCTTCTAAGGTTTTCTCAATGGAATCGTTTGATCGCACAGAGGTAGGCTGTGGATATAACGCCTATTTGTATAGAGACGCAAGTGGTGAACTATTTGTATCTATAACGCAGTTTTCTCATCTAGTCACAGCCTCTTCTTCTGTTACTTTTATTGGCAGGTGGCATCCAACAAGGAGCATTATACATAAGCCTATAAAGGAGTATTGAAAGACCGAAATCTTCAAAGAAAAAGGCTTCAAAGACAAGTGTTGTCATTCATGCAGGTTCTTCTTTGGTAAATAGGGAGATCAAGGGCATGTAAAGCCAAGTCATAGCATGCAACAACAACAAGAATAAGAATAATGCAAAATATATATTTCCAATATTCTATGTTCATTTTGTTGTTTGAATCTATTAATATTTGAAGTTACAATCTTTGTTGGCAATTATTATTTTTATTGATCGATGTATTGATGTACGTATTGATTATCAGAATCACTGTTGATAATAAAAAGAAATGAATTAATGATAAATTGTGTCAAATAATTATAACACGGGAACCTCGGACAGGGCGGAACCTTTGTCAGGAACCTGCCGCCCACACGGAACCTTGTGGTGAAGCGCCGCCCCGTCACACTCTGAAGCGGCTCAACCGGCTCTCGCTCCCCGGGTTTGTGTCCCTCTTCTCCCGTAACAAAGACCAGTCGGTGCCCCTCCTGCTCGGACTGCGGCTAGCATGGCGGAGCTAACGAAAGGCGTGGCGCAGGTTTCCGTGGGTAAGGAAGCAGCTTAGCCGGAGCTAGTTCTCCAGCTAGCTGCCGAAGACATGTGTGTGCGCGTGTTGCGTCAGTTTCCTTGACGTTAGCAGCTAGCATGTAGCTAACGCTGGTTCGTCACTACTTGTGTGTGTGTGTGTGTGTGTGTGTGTGTGTGTGTGTGTGTGTGTGTGTGTGTGTGTGTGTGTGTGTGTGTGTGTGTGTGTGTGTGTGTGTGTGTTTACTCGCTAACACGGAAAATCACAGGTAACAACAGTTATCAGCTAACATGCAGCACAGACGGCTGTCAGCTTGTTCTGCAGCGGCTAAAGGGTTGCGTCAGTCAGGGACTCAACCCGGAGCGCGACAACCGACCTCCCCTTGTACTGACACAGGTCCGTTATGATTAAACAGGAGCTGCTGGAGGTTTATTCAGTTCATATTCTGGATACACTTGATATTTTGCTGCTAATAAAATTCCAAGTGCGATGAGCTTCTGTTCCTCTGGTGCTTTCTGTCTATTTACCCCCGTTAGACATTTTTAGCATATTCATTGACTATTTGTATTTATTGAAGCAGTTTTATTAATTAACATCAAAATGAGTGTAAATGAGCCAGAGTCAGGTCAACACTCGGCTCATCTGTTAGCTCAGCCAGGTTTTAAAATGAAATGACACATACGAACACTATAAACAGACTAATATTCAGACAATGCACAACAAGTAAAAACCCACAAAGAAGAACTGCAGGCAGCTAGTAGTCTAATGTTTGATTATCAATAAGTTAGACGTAGGTTTTTATTAAGAACATGTTTAAAATGAAATATCTACAGACTGTTTTGCCTTTAAGACGTCAGGAGACACCAGGAACTCAGTTTCAGTCGTCACATGCGGCAGAAGAACATGTTCAACCAGCCGTAACAAACTGCAGTTTGGTGTTTCACTGACAAACACCAAACTCCAACCGTTACAAACCAGAGAGAAAAAGTGGGATATTCTTCCTGTTTCCTTCAGCGCTTTTTAAATATCTTCGCAAAGTCTCCTTCTGAACGAGGTTTCTGCTTCTGAGCTCTTAGCTCGCTCACCACAAACTTAACTACATAACACGGCCTCTGCCCTGTGGTCGGCGGTGGGTCGATGAATCCGTGTCATCATCTGTGTCTCACTCTGCTTACGTTTCTCTTAGGTGAGTTGTACGTGTCGGACAAATGCGGCAGCGACCAGGATGGAGACGGCACGGAGCAGAAACCCTTCAAAACTCCTCTCGCGGTAAGAGGTCACGCAGAATAATGGGCCACTGTCATTCACTTTAAATACGTTTTCATTTTTTTAAATCATGTGTCATCGTGTTTATGATGAAATCCTCACAGGCTCTGGTGTTCGCTGGGAAGGAGCCGTTTCCGACCATTTATCTGGACTCGCAAAAAGAGGATGAGGTTTGTAAAAAAAAATAATCTTGTTTCTTCTTTTTATGCCTGAATGCAGGTTATATATAGTTATTACAGTTTTATGCCCAAGTCGGCCACAGTTACTTGAGCTAAAGCTGCAGCATCGTCTGCTACAGTAAAAACCTGCAGAATCGGGTCATGATGCTGCTCGACGTCCTCAATACCGAACGCAGACTTAAAACATGGACATTCAACCCTCTACCTCACAACATTAAGCTGCACCGCTTCATATTTTGCCTTTATTAATCCACTGCATTTTGTCTCTGTCTCTCAGCGTTGGGCGGTGATCTCAAAGACGCAGATGAAGAACACAAAAAAGGCCTTTAACCGTGAGCAGATGAAGACTGATGCCAAAGAAAAGAAGGAGGTGTGTAAGATAGTTGGGCTCAAATAAAATAAATCTTTGGAAATTTGTTTTTCACTCTGCGTGCTGTGGTGCAGGCAGAGGACACCGACAGGAGAGATAAGAACCTGGAAGAAGCCAAGAAGATCGTCATTGAGAAAGACCCGAGTCTCCCCGAGCCTGAAGCGGTCAGTTCCTACTCGTATATATCATCTTTATTCACTCACTGGATGTTGGTGAAAATACACATCTAACTTTACTTTAATGATTTTGCCATTAACCCTTCATTTTAACCTATTTTTAACCTTTTCATGATAAAATCATTCCCCCAGCTCCTCTGAAACTCTGGTTACAACATGTTATTTGTTGTTATTTTTGGAAAAGTTGAAGTTCAGTGCTCAGCTCTAAATTTAAAGCATTAGAGAATGATTTGCATTTGTATTACGCAGGTTAAAATTCATCATCTGGAGCCAAAGAGAGGTCAAAGAGTCAAAGTATTTGGATGGATTCATCGCCTGAGGAGACAAGGTGAGCAGCAGAACACAGGAAAACAAAAGTAATGGGTTCATATCCATCTGACCCGTTTTAGAATGAACCCTTAAAATACAACAACACACACAAAACCAAATGTCTTTAACTTTAAACTGAAGTTCAATGTATATTTCTGTGTCTTACAGGGAAGAACCTGATGTTCATTGTGCTGAGAGACGGATCTGGTTTCCTCCAGTGTGTCCTCTCTGATAAACTGGTAGGAAATGTCTCTTATTGATTTTTAATCAGCCTGAGGACGACAAATGCACTGAATTGACACTGGAAAAACCACTTTAAAGAGTTTATAAAGTTACTGAGGCTGTTTAATTATCTTCAAAACCTGCTTCATATGTTTGAATCTTTGAAACAAAATAAAACACGTTACTGATTTCACACCTGACGCCTCAAACATCTCGTCTCCGCTGTGACTTCCTCTCGTCTTCAGTGCCAGTGCTACAACGGCCTGGTGTTGTCCACCGAGAGCACGGTGGCTCTGTACGGGATCATCACTCCAGTTCCTGAGGGCAAACAGGTAAACGCTCCTGATGCACAGATAACACATTCAGAGGCCGACAGCATGGATCAGCAGGTCGTCAGTGACTTCACGTCTTCCTCTCTCAGGCGCCCGGGGGCCACGAGCTGCACTGTGACTTCTGGGAGCTGATTGGCTTAGCTCCAGCGGGCGGCGTCGACAACCTGCTGAACGAAGAGTCTGATGTGGACGTCCAGCTGAACAACCGACACATGATGATCAGAGGAGAGAACGTGTCCAAGATCCTCCGGGTGCGCTCCACCGTCACGCAGTGCTTCAGGGACCACTTCTTCAGCAGCGGCTACTACGAGGTGAACGTTTACTCCCGGTACGTGAGGCGGCTGCAGGATCACGGACTCCTTGCTGACCGCTGTTTGTTGTTACGTTTTTTTCAGATCACTCCTCCGACCCTGGTGCAGACTCAGGTGGAGGGCGGCTCCACGCTGTTTAACCTCGACTACTTCGGCGAGCAGGCGTACCTGACGCAGTCCTCCCAGCTCTACCTGGAGACCTGCATTCCCGCCCTGGGAGACACCTTCTCCATCGCCCAGTCGTACCGAGCTGAGCAGTCTCGCACCCGCAGGCACTTGTCCGAGTGAGTCTGAGCGTCTCTGTAAAAGAGAAAACAAACTGAACATTTAGGAATAATAGAAGCTTATAGTTTGACTGTCTCCAAATGTCTGTGGTCAGGTACACTCACATCGAGGCGGAGTGTCCCTTCATCTCGTTTGAGGATCTGCTGAGCAGGCTGGAGGAGCTGGTGTGTGACGTGGTGGACCGAGTGCTCAAATCCCCGGCTGCACAGCTGCTCTACGACATCAACCCGGTACTTTGAGTCAAATCCAGATGTTAAATCAATTTGTTTTCCGGAGCTTTTGATCACATGCTCCTCATTAGCAGTTGTATGGATTGATATGGTTGTGCTATAAAGATGATCTTTTCTTTAATGCTAGAACTTCAAACCGCCCAAGAGGCCGTTCAAGAGGATGAACTACACTGACGCCATCAAGTGGCTCAAAGAGCACGACATCAAGAATTGTGACACGTATGTACCAGGTTTTCTGCCTCTGTGGGTCAGTGGTGGGTTTATAGTAGCTTTGTGTTATGTATTGTCTGCTGACCCGACCGTCCCGCTGACAAAGTGACCTCTTTGCTTTCTAGGTCGACGTGTTGATGCCAAATGTCGGTGAGATTGTCGGAGGCTCGATGCGTATCTGGGACTCTGAAGAGCTGCTGGAGGGATACAAGAGGGAGGGAATCGACCCGACCCCGTACTACTGGTACACTGACCAGGTAAAGGAAAACTGCCTGTGTGTTTTGAGCTGTTTTCAGATACGCACTGGAGCCTGGACATGTTCCAATAGTTTAGATAATTGGCCCAAAACATCAAACACTATTTTATGTTCGGTGAACAGATGATGTGCAGAGAATGTAGATGACATTTCATCGTCCACGAGACGCTGCCGATTCTCCGTCATATCGTGGGCACCTGTGTTGACTGTGTTTCAGTATTTGTGTGTAGTGTGTATTAACAGGCTGTTGTGTTGATCTGTGTGTGTGTGTTTCAGAGGAAGTACGGCACGTGTCCTCACGGGGGTTACGGTCTGGGTCTGGAGCGTTTCCTCACCTGGATGCTGAACAGACATCACATCAGAGACGTCTGCCTGTATCCTCGCTTCATCCAGCGCTGCCGACCCTGAGCGCGCACACACACACACACACACACATTCTGCTTGTATCTGGATCCGGCTCGTGAGCCATTAAATGTGCCGCTGAATCAAAAAAAAAAAAATGTAATGTTTTATTTCTGCTGAACTTTGCCTCGTCTCCGTGTCGTCTTCACTCGTTCTGACTTGAAACCTGAATCTGACCATTTCCTGCCTCTGCTGATGCTCATTGGCTGATTATTGAACCTGTTAAGTCCTAGAAAACATAGAAACACCTGCGTTTTAAGATTTGTTGAGGAAGAAAATGAAACGGATTCTCTTAAGTATATTTTTCAATTTCAAAATCACAAGATCAAGAATAACAAGCTGTGCTGTTACACAATCACTGTCCCAGCTCTAGGTGGTTCGGTTCGTCTTGGATCAAAGTTTAATCACAAGACGATGACGCGTTCACGTATCAGGGAAGGAACTTTCAAATTAAATGTCATCCCCTTTGATCATTGAATGATTGTTGGTGGATTTAGAAATGTGACGTCAGCCTCAGGACGTCTCGCTTGTGTCTCTGTTCTGCTTCTTCATCTGGAAAACTCAATAAACTGCACTTGAATCAAACAGAAATCAACTGGACGTTTGTGTGACTGGTTCCACAGATTGTAATCAGATTACTTTATTGTTCCTCCCTCTCTCCCCGTCATCACTTTCATCCTTTCCTTCATTCCTTCCTTCCTTCATTCCTTCCTTTCCTTCATTCCTTCCTTCATTCCTTCCTTCCTTCATTCCTTCCTGCACCAGAGGTTCAACACACACACACACACACGATTGTGGGCGTGGTCGGAAATGCAAGGAGGCGGGTCTAATTTGCAATTCTGACCTCAGACGAACGTAGTAGTGACGTCACAGTGAGAGCGCGTTAGGACAACCAGACTGAACGAGATTCAGACCGGAAATACCGCAGAACGTCTTCCAAGATAAAAGCATGAAACCAGTCACATTTTAAATTTTAAAAAAAACGTGAAACGCAAATACACAACAAAACAGTTAGAAAACAACAACTCGATCGTTACATTCTGTTCAAAGTCACTTATGAATTAAATCTCGTGAGATGTAGCATCTTCATGACGACATAACAAAAAGAAAATACAGCAATGTAAAGAAACATGTTGCAGATTTATTTTGACTAAAGTTAACTACTACATGAAACTCCAGTCTTATCATATATCACAGTTAGAAACAAGAAATATATTTAATTTAGTAACACTAACTGTTATTTTAATCTGACATTAGAATATTTGTTTTCTATGATTCTTTTTTTTGTATTATTCAGAAAAATTGCAGTTTCGTTTTCCATTTCACTTCTGGACTTTCACGTAAACAATTTAAAATATTAATTACAACAGTGGGGGAGCAGATGACAACTCAACAGACACGTTACATCACAACCCTCGGATTTTATCTTGAAATCCTTGCACCGGAAGCTCCTGTAGTAACCAGGTGCTGGTTGAAGGAGACGGAAACACACGAGCGAGCAGCGCGTCACCTGAACAGGGAAACAGGCTCCAGCGGCTCCAGCGGCTCCACTCACCCGGCTCCAGGCTCCTCTTCCCCGGGTTCTACCGGCTCCTCTCCGCGGGCTCCAGGCTCCTCTTTCCCGGGTTCTACCGGCTCCACTCACCCGGCTCCAGGCTCCTCTTCCCCGGGCTCTATCGGCTCCTCTGTCCGGGCTCCAGCTGCTCTTCTCCCCGGGCTCCAGCGGCTCCTCGTCCCGGGTTCTACCGGCTCGTCTCCGCGGGCTCCAGGCTTCACTTCCCCGGGCTCCAGCTGCTCCTCTCCCGGGCTCCAGGCTCCTCTCCCCGGGCTCCAGGCTCCTCTCCCCCGGGCTCCGCCGCGGTCTAGCGGCAGCAGGACGTTAGCATGATGGCGGTGCTGGGCAGCGCCGGTCGCTTCCTCCACAGTGAGTGAAACAGCAGCTAAAGTTTGCGGGAGTCTGCGAGGATCTGTCCCTGCAGCTCACGCGTGTTTCTCGGCCTCGGAGCCGCAGTTTGTTCGCCGAGTTGCGGTTTGTGATCAAACTCGTTTCGTAAAGAGACGTGAAGCTAGCGGCGGAGTTAACGCTCGGTTTCCTGTCAGCGCTTTCACAGTAAATCACATCTTATGAAACCCTCGGTTATTAACGTGTTAAATCGTCTTGTTTGACTTCAGCTTCTTGTTGAAACGCTTGTTCCACTTTTCACTGTTTCGTCCCTGCGCCGTGTTGTTTGTTTTTATAGTAACTGGCTGCAATTAAACAATCCACGTGCTTTTATTTCACAAACAAACCGTGTGGTTTCCGGCCCGTCACTAACGCGCGCAGCCTTGACGCGGCTCCTCATGACTTTGACAGTTTAACGTTAACGTTACGTAACGGATTAGCGACGCGTTTAGAAGCGACCCGCGGTTCCGTCCACGTCCTGCGGGGCCGGTACCGTGTCTCCGGGGGGGGACACGAGCGGACCAACATTTTTAACAGTTACACAATTCCAGCGCTGTCAACTTGCGTAATGTGTGCAGTGGGGCCCCTGGTGGCGAGCCAGGGAACTGCAGCATTATGAAAGAGTGTGTGTCTGTGCGTGTGTGTGTGTGTGTGTGTGTGTGTGTGTGTGTGTGTGTGTTCAATTTTATTATATGAAAACCTGAGAATAGAGGAAACACTGAAAAAGGAAAATTATTCACCAACTTTAATTAGTTAAACACGAATAAACAAACTTTTGAGACTAAAGCGATAAATTGTGTAAATGTAACTTGAACAAGTTGAAACAACATTTCCTCTCTGCGATAAACATCATTTCTTTGTTTGATTGACCAAATGTTCTTCAAACTCGTCAAATTTCATGTCAAATTCTAACTTTGACATTATTGAGCTTATTTTAGGATCAATATGAGATTCAGACCATTTTCCTCATACGTCTTAAATCCAGCTCTTGAGAAACTGATCTTTATTCTGCGATCTTCCCTTTTCTGTCTCAAGTTTGTATTTAAATAAACGCCACAAAACGTATATATGTACTCATTTATTGTTTTGAACGTTTCCTATCAAAGGGTTAAAGCAGAAGTAGTTTCTACATTTGTCATTAATCATAGTTCATGAAAGAAAAAAATCTTGGATCCACTTCAAATCAAAGTTTAGTTTCTTTGAGTTCTTCCCGTGTTGCAGCTTCCATCCCTCCACTGTGTTTTGTGGAAATCTGTGAAAGTAAAACGTTGATGGAGATATTAAAATATAACGTGTTTAGATAAAGAAATGTGTGAGTAACTTGTTTCTCTTCTTGTTCAGTTGTCAGGAGCAGCGTCGGTCTGAGTGTGAGGAGACGCGCCACCGCTGCTGCGTTAGCACAGACTGCAACTCCAGAGACAGTGGAGAACAGGTGAGACACACACACACACACACACACACACACACACACACACACACACACACACACACACACTCAACACTCACACTCACACACACACACACACACAAAAACTGGAAGAACACAAATATCTCAGGATGAAGAAGAGGAGCCGTACTCGTAGAAGACGAAGACGTCAGCTTGTTTACTTGATTATTATCATCAGACGTTGACGATCAATAAACCGAAGATATGTTCGAGGCGTCGTTTCAAATGATCTGATTCTGAATCTCGTGTTTCTGCAGGAAACCGAAGACGGGCATCCTGATGCTGAACATGGGAGGACCCGAGAAACTGGAAGACGTTCACGACTTCCTGCTGCGACTCTTCTTGGACACAGACCTGATGAAACTCCCTGTGCAGAGGTACGACACACACACACACACACACACACACACACACACACACACACACACACACCTTGATATTAGTGTCACACAGTCGTGTCCCCTGTCGCAGGATCTAAGAGAATCTTCTCCACCTCCTCCCATTGTACAGAAATGAAGTTATGGAGATGCAGCTACTATATGTATTTGTGTTCTTCGTGGTATTAAAAAGCTTTAAAGCTCTTTTATTTAATTTGATGAACAACTGTTATTTACTGATTTTAATTGAATTTAACTCAAGTGTTTTTCTTTCACTTTCTCCACATGAAATTTGTTCCTAAATATAAATCCAACTTCAGGTCAATCACTTGTGTTTGCTCGTTGTGCACGTCCAGTGACTAAAGTGTTTCCGCTCCTCGCTCTCTCCTCGGCAGTAAACTCGGTCCGTTCATCGCCAAGCGCCGCACGCCAAAGATCCAGGAGCAGTACAGTAAGATCGGAGGAGGCTCGCCCATCAAACGCTGGACCGCCATGCAGGGGGAGGGGATGGTGAAGCTGCTGGACGAGATGAGCCCAGAGTCGGGTGAGGCATCCTGGGGAGGGAGGGGGGGGTCGTCCCACCCGTCAGAACCAACTTCAGTTTGTTCAGTTTTACAAACCGATGTGGTTAATTGTTGTTTTAAATTTCAAAACAAAGCAGGATGGTTGTGTTTTCTGTGTGTCTGTGTGTGTCTGTGTGTGTGTGTTTCTCTGTTTGTGTGTGTGTGTTTCTCTGTTTGTGTGTGTTTCTCTGTGTGTAAGTGTGAGAGAGGGAGATAGCGGCTCGGTGAAGGAGTTTCTCTTCACGCCTCAAACACACCTCACTGATAAGAGCGTGAACACTGAGCAGCGGTTTGAAAACCAACCGTACAAATACAAACCTGTAAACATCAGAAGCAGAAGATAATAAACTTATATGTTCAACAGTCACAGGATAATTACATTTTTCAGACATTTATCTTTTCTTTATTTGTGTTTTATTTGATTAATTCAACGACTTCAAAGCTTATTTACATCCAAACATAACAAATATATGAAGATGAAGAATATTTCACTTGATGAAATATCTGACTGAAGTTTTGGGGCCGATGCTGGTTTTATGAGTTTTAATCATTTACAATCATTTTTAACTTGTAAAGCACCTTGAAACTGTGTCATATAAAGGTTGTTGCTGTTATTATTTTAATAAGATATAATCTCCGCCTTATTGACTCTGTTTGCCTTCGTCTCGTCAGCTCCTCACAAGTTCTACATCGGGTTCCGGTACGTTCAGCCGCTGACGGAGGAGGCCATCGAGGAGATGGAGAAGGACGGAGTGGAGAGAGCAGTGGCCTTCACACAGTATCCTCAGTACAGCTGCTCCACCACAGGTCACTGTCACTGTCACTGTCACACACACACACACACACACACACACACACACACACACACACACACACACACACACACACACACACACACACACACACACACACACACACACACTTGTATTACAACATAAACATGTTTGTTATTTTGTTCTTTATGTAAACAGGAAGCAGTCTGAACGCCATCTACCGTTACTATAGCAACAGAGGGGACAGACCCAAGATGCGCTGGAGTGTCATCGACCGTTGGCCCACACACCCACTGCTGGTGGAGGTGAGACACACACACACACACACACACACACACACACACACACTCTGACTCGGACAAGAAGTTGTCATAGCAACAAATGAGCTCCAAATAACCATGGTTGGTCGTCATAGTGACTAATGAGTCTTTTTATGCGTCAGGGAAAACTATAGTCTTGACATTTCAGTGTGTGTGTGTGTGTGTGTGTGTGCAGTGTTTTGCAGAACACGTCAGTAACGAGCTGCTGAAGTTTCCAGAAGAGAAGAGAGACGACGTGGTGATTCTGTTCTCGGCTCACTCGCTGCCTATGGCTGTAAGTTGTGTGTTTTTAATAATGATTAAAACATGAAAGTACCCTGACGACTGGTGAGATGCTCGTAGTTCTATTGACAGAGACGCTGCCACGGCCTCTGTGGAAGTTGGAACCAGCAAATGTTTGGACTCGTTTTATTTTGAAAAGGTTCCTGTGGATCAACTAATCTATAAACTGGTTCTTAAGTTCCACAAAGATGTTGCATTTAAACTCTTCACAGAATTACCTTTGACACCACTGCTGCTACTGCAACGACTGAGTTCTTCTGCTGATGATAATACTGTTGTTACTGCAGTACCTGCTACTTTAACTGTGTACAGCCACTGGTACTGATGGTATCACTACTACAGCTCTACTGTCGTTTACTCCACAGGTCGTAAACAGAGGTGACCCGTATCCTCAGGAAGTGGGAGCCACAGTTCAGAGAGTCATGGAGAGACTGGGACACTGTAACCCGTACAGACTGGTGTGGCAGTCCAGAGTGAGCACACGCACACACACGCACACACATGCACAAACACACACACGCACACACACATGCACAAACACACACATACCAGTAAAGTTTCATTGTATGACTTGGGTCCTGGTACTGTGTAATTTGAACTGAACTGAGAGATATTCTACTTCAACCCACAGCTGATTTGTTCCTATTTGTATTTAATTGTGATAAAAGTGTTGGACAAGTATCAGTTAGTAGACTTTGAAAACATTTTACCTTCCATAGTTTATATTCACCATCTGCAGCTCATTATCTACTCTGATTATCTTTACTACATAACTACAGCGTCTTTAATATGTAACCTCAGCTTTATGGAACTTTGCAGTTTCCCAGTTGTCTGGAGAAACTCCTCGTGGCTTCATGCTGCTGTCACAGTAGATCCCAGTTGTTGTTGTGGCCACAAGATGGAGCCACTTGTCTGTGTAATCCTGCAGCAGAGCTCCTGGTGCTCGGGGCTCAGTCGCTCAGTCACACATCAAATGTCCTCACAGAACAGAAGAGGACCAGGAAGTGATGTTTTAATATCTGTCAAAGCCTCTGACATCAGCTCTGGACTGACGGGTTTAGACCAGACCACATTCTGACGTCTCCTGTCCTCACCTGAACGTCTCGTCTGTCCCTCAGGTGGGACCGATGGCGTGGCTCGGCCCTCAGACCGACGACGTGATTAAAGGTCTGTGTGAACGGGGAAAGAAGAACATCCTGCTGGTTCCCATCGCCTTCACGTCCGACCACATCGAGACGTTACACGAGCTGGACATTGAGTACGGACAGGTGCTGGGGGAGGAGGTAAGAGTGTGTGTGTGTGTGTGTGTGTGTGTGTGTGTGTGTGTGTGTGTGTGTGTGTGTGTGTGTGTGTGTGTGTGTGTGTGTGTGTGTGTGTGTGTGTGTGTGTGTGTGTGTGTGTGTGTGTGTGTAAAGGTACACCAGTGAGGCAGCCACAAATCAATGTGACTGGTGCCACAAAGACACAAACAGCCTTTTGTACGTCTGTACTTGTGGAAAAACATGTCCTCACTTTTCAAAAAGGTCCTCACAGTCAATTCTGAATACTCCACAGACCCTCTTAAGGATGGAAGACACACACACACACACACACACACACAGTCTGAATGAATGGCAACATTAAAATCTGTGTTGTTCTTAACTGTTCTTTGTGTTTTAAAATGTCTTCTCTCCTCAGTGTGGTGTGGAGAACATCAGAAGAGCGGAGTCGTTGAACGGGAATCCTATCTTCATGAGGGTACGTTTTACACACGGTCCCATAGGCTGTAAATAAAGATGGACGACGTGACACCTCCCAAAAGTGAAGCCTAATTTTTGGGATCGCCCCCTGGTGGCTGGCTGCAGTATCGGTCTTAAACTCAAGACGAGATGGCAGCACCCGTTCAGGGCTACTTTGGCTTCATTTTTTTGGTACAGCTGGAGGAAGTGGAGATGTGTCGTCCATCTTTATTTATTCTTTGGCTGTAACTACAAAATCAAGACATTTCTGTGTTTTACAAACTAGAGAAGAGAACGGATGGAACGAGGGAGAAAGATGATGAACTATAGAGGATTGAGGGAGGGAAGCTTCTGTGAAGTGAACTCCAGGAATGAGATGGTGTATAGATCCTCACCTACCTCCTTACCCCTCTCTCTCCCTGGTCTCCCTTCTTCCTTCCTGTCTTACCTCTCTCCTTCCTTTCATCTTCAACCCTACAACCTTTCTCACAACAGGCAACTCCAGCTGTGTGTGTAGGGTTTATTAAAGTGAGGGGGCAGATCAATGGGAACCTTTAAAGCTGACTACAGTAGAACAGAAGCGCCCGGCCGGCTCGCTGGTCAAACCTGCCGCGCTCAGAGACCTCTCACCGTGTGTGTGTGTGTGTGTGTGTGTGTGTGTGTGTGTGTGTGTGTGTGTGTGTGTGTGTGTGTGTGTGTGTGTGTGAGTGTGAGAGTGTGTGAGTGTATAAATCAATATCCAGAGGATGATTAGTTGGTAGTTACTGAAGGATGGTTTCCTCGGTGTGGTTCTAGTTTCTCAGTGAGCTGCATCAGTCTCTGCAGCTGCAGCGTCTGGAAAATAAAGAAAATTACGTTCATCAGCTCAGAGTCTGGTCCATGTCGGGGGTTCATTTTTTTTTTTTAGATTAAATCCTCCGTCAGATTACGAACTTGTACAATCACGTTACTCTTTTCACTCTGGTTGAGTCTCGCTCTGGACTTTTCTCCTTCATCATCAGTTCTCCTCCTGTTGTTGAGGGGGGGGGAGGAGCTAACTGGTCTCTAATGTGTCACTGGGTAAATTCAGTTTAACAAAAACAAGAACTATGAGAAAATGTCTCTACTTCTCACTTTATAACGTCAGGAAACATTAAGGAGTTTATGTCTCAATCTCTAGTTTCAACGGCTGACGTCACTGTGGTCTCTCTCTCTCTCTCTCTCTCTCTCTCTCTCTCTCTCTCTCTCTCTCTCCCTCTCCCTCTCTCTCTCTCTCTCTCTCTCTCTCCCCTCTCCCCCTCCCTCTCTCTCTCTCTCTCTCTCTCTCTCTCTCCCTCTCCCTCTCCCTCTCCCTCTCCCTCTCTCTCTCTCTTCTCTCTCTCTTCTCTCTCTCTCTCTCCCTCTCTCTCCCTCCCTCCATGTTGACTGTGTGTGTCGTTTGTCCCGTGCAGGCGCTGGCCGACCTGGTCCAGTCCCACCTGAAGTCCAACGAGTCGTGTTCCCGTCAGCTGACCCTGCGCTGCCCGCTGTGCACCAACCCCACCTGTGGAGAGACCAAGGCCTTCTTCGCCAACCAGAAACTCTCATAGAAACACACACACACACACACACACACTGACGTGCAGCAGGGACACCTGTGAAGAAACATCAGGCCTTCGACAAACAGGAGCTTCTCACACTGTTTCTCCAGCAGAACAGAACAAATAGTTTCTGCAAATACATCGAGACTTTTCTTTTGTTGGAGCTGCAGGTCGGATGAGAGCAGCCGTTGGTTTCTTATCTCAATAGTTTAACAGATTCAAGCAACTGAATTTATGATATTTCTTCCTATTTTTAGTCAAGAGTTTGGTCTTTTACTTTGAGCGCAGGACGTATTGTTTGCACGGTCAGTGTTTGTAATGCTGTCACTCAAAACCCTGCGCTCACACTCAATTAGCCTCCTTTTGTTCTTAGATAAGCTCAAACTCTGCACTTAAATATTTTGTTGTTGCTCCAGCTTCAGCTCTTCTCCTTGAGCTCCTCTGGTCTCCTCTTCCCCAACCGATAAAATGCCCGTTGTAGTGATGACAAACTAAATTTTCCCGCCCTTGTTGTCGGTGCGTTAGCTTTACGTCAATGAGGAAATCGATCCAAGTAAATAAATGAGTGTAAGCGCAGGGTTTTGAGTGAAAGCATTAAGAAGTCCTGTTCTCAAACTGAAAGAACACACTCTTGAATAAAGAAACGTGTAAATCAGTAAAGCTCTTTAAATTGAAATGGTACTAATATAAACTCTCTGAGGATTTGCAGAAACTATTAGACGAGCGTTAGCGTCGAAAGACGAACTGACGCTCTGCAGAAACTGTTCATGTCACATCTCAGCTGCATCTAAACGAGCTCTGCACTAGTTTTTTATTTTACAACGTTTCTTTGCTAACATTCCGTTCACCCAGCCCCTGCAAACCTCCATCAGAGACCCTGTTTCACTTCCCTCTGGTGCTAAATCAATAACAGTCGAGCCGCTGCCGCACATGGGATCTGGTTGGTTGGCTGTTCCTCTTCCTCGCCATCTCAGCTTCACGTCACCGGCCCTCCTGCTACTAACCCCGCCCATCCTGCTGAAATCCTTGCAATGTGATTGGTGGAGGTGGGTGGTGCTCGACTGCTTCTGCCTGATTGGTGAGTTTAAGAGCGAGAAAAAGAGCGATGAGACCTGAACTGTGCCGCGGCTTAAAAGAATTCATGAGATTTTATTGTTCCTGTCACGACGAAGGAGAATTTCACTTTCAGAACACAAATTCATTAACATGTTTGTTTTTGTGCTGTTGGATTTTTGTCCTTCTTCTCCGCTAATAAAAGATCACACGATTAAAAGGGAAATGTAACGTTCGGGGCAGATGTCGGTGAAACCCGATCACTAAACTGAGATTTACAAAGTTGATTCCAGAGAAGAAGGTAAATTATTTGTTGTATTAAAACGAACTAAGCTACATCTTTTATTTTCATTTTTCGAGTGCAAGCGAACACAAAATCCACTGGTTAAGCATCTGAGAGTAAAGTGACTGATGTAATTAACAGTGATGATGCGTATCTGCGCACGTGATGAGAAGAAATGCAAAGGAATTCTTTAGGAATGCAACAGTCCTTTCTTAAAGCAACACTGTGCCAGCCCAGAATAATCAATCACCATGTGTGTCTGCAGAGGGCGCTGTCGTTAAAGTTAAAGTTGCGTAGTGTTGCTTTAAATGTGATGACGGTCCCTCACTTTGCAATTCTCAGGATTTAAAGTTCAAACTAATGACCTCATTGTGTGATGTCATCTATCAGCCTCCTCTTCACGATGCTGGACGAACCGCTCAGAGTCGCTGGTACGAAATGACGTCGAACGAAAAGGGCGAAAATCCGAGCAAACATCCGTAGCTTCCACTCCGAGTAGAACACAATGTTATCGTACGAGTAAAAAAAAACGACTAACCCTCTGTGACGTTGAAAAGGGAAAATAAAGCTTTGTATCAATGGTCCTACAGACGCTCTCCAGTAGGTGGCGCATCAAGGAATTCCTCAGATGTCGTGAAAGACACTCGGAGCCTCGAGGCTAAAAGCAACTACTACTCTCCCTCACGCGCGCTGATCTTATACTTATTGATATTGGAATATATGTTTGATTTTAGGAAGTATTTAGCTAAAGAGGCTTCGGGCGAATAGTTTTTAGTTTTAGGCTTTAAGATGAAAAATAAGGTTTTTACCATTTAAATCGCAAAATATGTTAGTTAAAAAAAAACGTCACTTTCTGCAGGAAAATCATAAAAACATAAAACCACAGTTGAGTTCTTTTTGTTCTTGTAGCGAATTAGCACAGACGTGTAAGAGTTTAGTTTGAGCGTTGATAGATTTCCCAGGATGCAGTTCTTTTGTTCTCATACCTCTTTAAACTCGGTCGTTCAGCTCCATGTCTCTTAGGTTGCTGGGTCGATTCCCAACCGCTGCCTCGGGACGAGACTCTGATAATGTGTAAAACGTCAAAGTGAAATCTTCCACTTTTCACAGGGAGTAACTTGACCCTGCCCCCCCTCCCCCCATCTCTTGCTGTTTTAGTTTTCTTACACCATGACGATGACGATGTGCCTTTTACACTGGCTAATTAGAAATACAGGACTTTGTGCTTTATGTACGTTTCATATGTGCTTAACCAAACGCTGACGGGGGAAAACCAGCCTGAAACCTGACTTCACACGTTCCTGCTGCGATCTGAGTCGAAGCTCCTCAAAGACCCGAGTGAGTTTTAGATCCACGCTCGTTTCACGACCTTTTGTGGACAGAGAAATATCCGAGTCAGTTGCTCCGGACAGTTTCCGGAACATTTCCATCCAGTTCCTTTTTTTTTTAAATGTCTGATTCAAACCATGTGAGGGTAAAAAGTGGAACTGGAAGAATCCAAATATCTCAGGATGAAGAAGAGGGGCCGTACTGCTGCTCTACAGGCTCCGCCCCTCGCCTGACTGTTCCCACATGTTCCTGTTGTGAACGAGTCGGACGCAGACCAACTCCAGAAACTAAAACCAACATTTTGTGGTTTTGTTGTTACACAAAACTCTCAAACTTTTATCAGTTTGACAAAAGGTAAAACAAAAATTGAAATTTGTCTCATCACTAAAACTGTGAAAACTGAAAAAGTCCCCTTTGTGAGGCTCCGGCAGGAAAACGTGTTAAAGTCAGTGAGGCTGGTTTTTTCCTGCACAAACGTGTTTTCTAATTTATTTTGAATTCTCATGTGTGTGTTTGTGACGACTCTGTTGTTTTAAGGGTTTTGCTCCGAGTGTGTAGCTGAAAGTTCGTTGTGCGAAGCTTCTGTCGTGTGTGTGTGTGTGTGTGTGTGTGTGTATAAAACAAAGAAGCCTCAGCTTTGTTGCAGCTCCAGTATATTTTGGGTTGTTTAGATTTATTTATTTCTGTTTGTTTGTTTTTGATGTGCACAAAAAACCATGTGTCTCCTCTGTTCAATCTCTTTTTTTTTTATTTGAGACTAACAGTGCGATTACATCCAACCAAGAGTCTTCCTGCTAAATAAAATATAATAAAGACAGAATGTAACCGGCTGCTGGTCTGTGTGGATTCTTCTGTTCACTGAGTGAGATTCACACTGTTTACATCTTTAGAGACAACGTCAACTGGTCGGAAACATCTTTTATCGTAAGGTTATGACCACAGACTGTAAATAAAGATGGACGACAGGCCTCCGCTGTATCCGAGCCAAAATATATCTTTATTGGCAACAGCTCCCATGATCCCACGCTGCTTCACTGTTGTCTCGATGGAGAGACCCCTAGTGGCCGACGTTATATAGTGTACATTTATGTGTAGTTTGAATTTGTGGCCCATCTGCTAACATGGAGGAGGCAGGGTTTATGATGTATACTGCAGCCAGCCACCAGGGGGCGATCCAGATGATTTGGGGATGGAAGTTGTTTCCTTGCTTCCTTCAGGTTCTGTTTTGTTCTTCCTTCTCTTTCCTTTGTCTGTTTTTCACCTCTTTCCCCCTT
This sequence comes from Hippoglossus stenolepis, assembly GCF_022539355.2. Lineage (NCBI taxonomy): Eukaryota > Metazoa > Chordata > Actinopteri > Pleuronectiformes > Pleuronectidae > Hippoglossus > Hippoglossus stenolepis. The sequence continues at coordinate 1,705,523 of NC_061500.1, read as the reverse complement.
TTTCCCCGCCGCCCCTCATTCTCATCTTTCTTCATTAGACTCTTCTTTCTCCTCCCATCATTTTCCCACCTCTTCATTTTTCCTCCCCTCTTCTTCCTCCTCATGCATCTCCCTCTCTCTCTCTCTCTCTCTCTCTCTCCCTCTCTCTCTCTCTTTCCTCTCCTTATCTTTTCCAATCTTCTGTCCTCCCTCTCATCCCTCCACCCCATCTCTCTTCATCCTCACCCCTGTTATTCCCCCATTCCAATCTTTTCCTCATCTCCCATGTCCGTCCTCCCCCTCCTCCCCTCCTCACCTTCCCATTCATTCCTATCTGTTCCCCCGCCTCCTCCCTCCATCTCTCTTTTTTCCCAGCAGTCCCCTGCGGTGTTGCAATCACCTCTGCTGCTGTTGATTAAGCTGAGAGAGATTGGCTGTCCACGACCCAATAACCCCTGAGGGCGCCTCCCCTCTTTCACCCCCCTCCTCCCCACCCCCATCTGAGCCAGCTACAATCCCTCCGTTCAATTCACCTTCTTTTTTTCCTCCTCACCTTTTCTCCTGTTCTCCTCCATGACCTTTTCATCTCTCTTCCTTTCTCTCTTGTCTCCTTGTTTTGTCTCCTCTTTTCATCATCACTCCCTCCTTTTCTTCTCCTTGTCTCCTTGTGTCCTCATCACCTCTCAACCCGTGTCCCCTCTTCCTCACTCTCTCTCCTCCTCTTCTTCCTCACCTTCACTCACAGATGGTGACGGTTCTGGGATATTTTCCGAAACTCAACTTTGAGCAAATTTTACAAGAAGCGCAATTCGTACAGATGTTTTAATATGTGCTCCCCAGTGGGTGGAGCTGATAGAGCGCCCTCTGTTGGATCACGAGACAAACTACATCAGATTACCTGATCTGCTTCGAGACTTTTACAGATGTTCGAACAAACGATCAAACTTCAGAGACAGAATATCAGTCTCCTTGTGAAACCACATTTAAATTCATTAGATCCAGATTTTAATTTTGATCTGCATCAAATTTCACACAATCATTGACGTCAGTCTTCTTCACGTGCCTGAATTATTTCAACAAGATCCGTGAATTATTCTCTGAGAAAACAACGAAAAAGTTGCAATATCTTGTTATTTTAAAGAAAGTGACTCCATGTTACTACAGTGGACACACACACTGACTTCAGAGAGGACCTTTTGTGTTTTCACGCTACCTGAGGGATGTTCACCACTTCACCACTAGATGTCACTAGATCCTACACATTGGACCTTTAACGCTGTGCTTCAGCGCCACCTACAGCCAGACACACAGAGCAAAGAAAGGGAAATATGTCCAGTAACTCACTAACTTCTCGAACTCCTAAACGTTCACGTCTTTCTGTCTTTCCAAAATCTTTTCTTTAGACTATTTTTCTGTCGGCCCAGCAGCTCTGAGGGGGAGGGGCTGTTTGTGTGTTTGTGTGTCTGTGTGTGTGTGTGTGTGTTTGCGGTGACTGCAGGCTGCCAGTAATTGAAAAGCCGGGATGCGAGCGCCTGCAACCCCCGTGACCTCCTATTTAGAGAACGACCATTGATTTCTACAGAGAAAGAGACGGAGTGAGGAATAAAGTGAAAGAGAAATTGGAAATAAAATTGGGGGAAGACGGAGGAAGAGGAATGAAAGACAACAGGGAGGGAGAGGAAGATAAAAATTAAAAGGGAGGCAACAGAGGTGAAGTGGGAGGATGACAGGAGGAGAGGGAAGGAGGGAAGGAGACAAAGGAAAGAAGCGAGGAGGCAGACGGACGGATAGAGAGGGAATGAAGTTCAGTTTTGGTTTTGGATTCAAACAAGTCTGTGCTGCTGATTCACAGGACGATTCCAAACAAGTGTGATGTCTTGTCAGGTTGTTGCTCCCGGCCACCAGGGGGCGTCAGAGGGCATTTGCTTTCTGCTTTCCCACTTTGTGCCACCGGGCGACTCTGGAGCTGTCAGGGTTTGATGGGAATCTTTCACATGATTCAATCCTCAGTTTCCAATTTCTCATACAGGCAAATAAGATTTTCAACTGTTAAGATGAACAGCAGGTGGCGCTCATCTTCTCCTTAAACACGATTAAACCCCTGGAGAAGAAGAAGAGCGTCAGATAAGAGCGAAATCGTCCTGTAAATATGTATTTCCATTTGTTTCATGAATTCATTTGATCAACGACACAGTTTCCTCGCTGCTCCCTCAGATCGGACGTTTTCATCTCGTCGGTGGAGCCGGGCATCGAACCACCGGGACGTCACCCGCTGGTTTGTGAGCCTCAGTTTGACACAGTGTTCAGCGCCATCTTGGTTTTTTGAAACCAGAGGTAACCATATTTTGGTGGAGCGGGGGGGTGGAGCATGACGTACAGCAGACGTTTCCCCCTGCAGGTTGTTTGTGGCGCTGCAGGTCACGTTGAAGAACACCGACGTTTCCCCAACTTTTAAAACTCAGTGGTTCTTTGGTTTCCCACGCTCCGGCCTCCTTATCAGGCATCTGACCCGCAGGTAATAGAAAGACAGCGCTTGATTAACAGCGACAGGATGGACCGCCGTTTCCCTGGCAACAGGGAGAGGAAGAGGAGCGGGTGATTAAATGGGGCGAGGACGAGGAGGAGGGTTAAAGGGGAGGAGTGACAGGTTGGATTGAAGGGAGGAGATGGACGCTGGTCTGATGACAGAGACTGAGAAGTGAGTGACGGAGACAAGAGACGAAGGAAAAGACGGAAGGTGACGGAGGCGTTAAAACAACACTGCATCGGTTTTATCTTAAAACAGCGTCTTGACTAAAACGGACGAGAACCAGCAGAAATCACAGGAAGACAAAGGAGCCGATAATAAAGACAGACGATTAAAGGACACGAGGAAGAAACGTCAACAGTGGCAGAACTTTTTTAAAGATACTTAACGAGTTTTGTAAGAAACTTCCTCCGGTAACACAACGATAAACATCCGCTTATGCCTTCCTTAAGAGGTACACTGCCCTCTAGTGGATATAATGCTTAACAAACATGCAACAACGTACAGGACACATGGAATTATGGGGCAGTTTTTTCTTTTCGTACGTACAAGCAGCGGAAATGAGACGTTATTCTCACAAAGAGCACATTTAAAAACACAAGATCTAAAATCTGAGTGGTTGATTCTCATCAGTGTGTTTAGAGTAAAGAAAACAGGAGCAGCAGCTGAACATGGATAAGACCATTGTGATTTCTTTATTGACTTTTTTTTTCTGTCTTTTATACATAGAGTGGAACAACATTAATTCTCCAAAGATCTCCTTCATGTTTGATCATCGTTTTTTATTCCACACCACAAGTTTTCAGTCACTTCTCTTTTCTGTTCCAACCAAATGTAAAAAAATAAAAATGCATAATTTGATTCTTGATTACTGTACGACAACTATGAAAGAAAATGTAAAAAAAAACAAAAACAAAAAAACCCCAACAGTAAATGGAAAGGAAATAACGATTGATGGTTTTTTTGGCGGGAGAGAGTATGATTGGATAATTTGTTCAAACGTTCGGGGAGAAAACACTTTGATGACAGTTGATGTTCAGCTCGGGAGTGAATTTAAAAAACCGTTCTGTTCCAAAAACACTGTGACCTTTGACCTCTCACTGTTGTTATTGCTGATGATCAAATTAAAACCGTTTTTGTTCTGAAAATGCAAATTAAATACACGATTAAATCAGATCCAGAAATATGATGCAAATTCATCTTGTTACACAAAAGATCTTTTTGCAAAAGTTATGGTTGTCAGGTAAATAAAAATAGGATCAGGGGTTCTGTATCCGAGCACAGCCACACAGAGTAAATCAAGATGGACGACCCGATGCTCATCGATTCATTTCCAGTCGAGTAAACGTTGGGTTGGATCTTCTCACGGTTTCTCCTCTGGGATCAGAAGCTGTTTGATGCTCAGCTGCTGATCGGGGACGGAAGACGTGTACGAATGGAAGTGCTTTGTTTTTTATTAACACTTAAAACTCAAAATACTTTTGGCCTTTGGTCGAACTCGTCGACCTCGAACGCTCGAACGCTCGATGTGACGCGAGCATCAAAATGTAAAATCAGACAGTTGATTTTTTCTTCTCCGTCAATAACAATCTTAAAGCTGGATTCAGAGGAAACTCGGTCAGATATTCATCTTTTGGTTATTGGGAGTTTGCGTTCGATTTGTTCATTTGCCCATTTGTTCTCTCACTCTTTTTGCATTGTTCAAATGTGAAGTTGTCACTTTATGCCCCCTAGTGGCTAAAATCTTCCACTTTTCTCCTTTAAAGTGGTTAAAACCACAGAGTATAATTCATCTGCCCCAGTTAGACCAACCTTCCCATTCACCCGACGGTCTTCTGATTGACGTAAAGATTTCAGGTATGTTCTGTTTAGGAAATCATTTAAAAATCATTTAATAATTTGAATACACCTCATAATAACCTCAGTTTCTCTTTGGGATTTTCCGGTTTGGGAGAAGTCGTGTTCAGGCGTGAACCTCGAGCTCGAGATGAACCAGGTCAGTGCTGCAGTTAAACGTCACATTAATCCCGAGTGTCCTCATTCGCTGACCTCATCTAGCTCAGTGGGAAATGTCCTGATTCCTGCTTCATGTTTTATCTCAGCAGGTCAAAGGTCAGACTAATGCAACGTAGAGTTGTGTGGTCGAGCAAACAGAGTGTGAAATGAAATGAGAGGGAGCTAATGATAAGATTAATAATCACAATGCATTACACGGCTAGCTAATCGTAAATATACTCATGCATAAAGTCTGGGCTATAGCGCGGCTGTGTGGGTAATGAAGCTGTGATGACGGCAAATTTTAAAATAACGATGCATGAAACTCAGGCGGTCGGATTTAAAACGAAATCGATGGATCAAAGAAGCCGGTATTATTCTGGCATCATTCCAACAATGTTCCCGATCCCCCCCCCCCAAAAAAAATATCCACATGAGGAAAACAGCGCCCCCTGGAAAATAACCCCCCAAAAAAACAAAAACAAGATTTGAAAGCATAACTCCCTCCGTCCACGGCAGACGGGACGGAGAGGAAACAGGAAATACATCAACAAGAGAGAGAGCATAGAAGAAGACAAGCATTTCTCATTTTTGGTTTTAGCGCACCTTTTTAACGATTTACAAAAAAAAACTTAAAAATGTATAAAGCTTTTTTTTCCCACATTTGTTTCATTTTTAAGTTACAGTTACCAAAAAAACAAAAAAAAAAAAAAAGGAAGAAGAGCAAGTGAATAATTTATGACATACGCTATTATAACATCCTACCACTAGTGTCTATGAGGTATATCTGCAACAGTTCGGTAAAGAGCACGGTCTGCGCACACGCTTGTCTCCATGGGTTCATCATTTAAAGCTTTGCAACCATTTGAAGGAGGAAGAGGAGGAGGAGGAGGAGGAGGAGGGAGGAGGGAGGAAGGGGGGGGGAGTTTCCACGTATTTATTTGTATTTAAAGTACAAGGTAAAGACACTGTATCGTGGTAAATTAAGATGAACAAGCTCTGTTTTCTTAGGACACGTTTTATGTAAACACGATTTCCTGTGATTCCAAGGAAATATTCTCGTTATAATTTTTTCTATTTGTCCAAATCATTCTGATGTTTTATTTAAATTCTTTTCTTTTTCTTTGACATCGTGCAATTAATTAATAAATGTTGATTAAAAGAATCTGACATATTTAGGGACTGATTTCTATGCGTGTTTGGTTTATTTAGTTTTATGATCACAAAACTAGTCAACTACTCAATATCACTTGGGCTCTGATCACTTTCTAATTCCGACTCAGCTTTAAACAAATCAGATTATTTGATTTTCAGGCTCTGGACAGTTCTCAGTGTCTCTGTCGTCTCATCGTCTCACCGTCTCACATCGTCTGTGTAGAAACCGTCCAAACAGGACTTGACCTGGTTTCTCCTCTGAGACGATGATCTGAACCTTTACAGTGGAAACTCAGCTCAGGGAAAACCGAGGAGAAGGAAAGATAGAAAGAAGAAGAGGGGATGATGAAGGAGTGGAGCAGAAGAGGAGGCCTCTGGTTTCCCTCTGGAAGTCTTTGTGTTGATTGCAAAGCACCAGAGAGCAAAGAGGAAACTCGGCGTTTGAGCCGAGGTAAAGTTTTGAAGCACAACAGAGAGAGAGAGTCTCGACTTCGCTTTGGTTAGAGCAAGGCACTCGTCCACGGTTATCTCGTACTTTGCAACAGAAGCACTATCGACGTCTTTGTGCGACGGCAGAAGACTGAAAACTGACCGAACCCTTTAGCCACGGGTTCGTCCCTTCAGCCATTTGGCTTCCCCGGGTGGATTTTACAGTCACATGCTCGTAAGAAGGGAAGCAAAATGGCAAAGTTCTAAGTTTTGATCCCAGAAAACTAATCTTAGCTGCATATTGTTTTAATTGAATTAACATGTTGTACTCTGAGGACCATGGAGTATTGTAGTATCGTTTGTGTAGTGTCTGGTTTGTGGTTCTGGTCTCGTGGCTGCAGAAGAAACCAGAATATACAAGTTTTTAAGTCTTTTTGTTGCCTGACATTTGGCTGAATTTCAAATTAAAACTGTTCTAATACAATGACGAGTGTTAAATGAATCATTTCAAGGCAAATGTCCAAACTATTGATGCAACAGTGCAGATCAGTGTTCAATCTGTGTTTTTCAGCCCGTGTTCCCTGAAATTCAGCATCCGAACCCGACGCTAACACACTTCACACGTGTTCTTCACGAGGAGGAAAGACGACGTGAGGCCGAGAGAGAGGGAAGGAGGAGAGAGGGAAGGAGAAGAGAGGGAAGGAGGAGAGAGGGAAGGAGGAGAGAGGGAAGGAGGAGAGGAAAGGAGGAGAGTGTGGCAGAGAGTCATGGAGGTGAACGCAGACCGCACTGAAGAGGAAAAGAATCTTTGGTTTCTTTGGTTTCATCAACACGATTAAAAGGACAAATGGAAAGTCAGTGAGGTAGCCTCTCTGGTTCTCACTATTGAAATAGAAAGTTTTTCTTTTTTACTTTTTACACACAAGTCAGTCTGGGAAGCAGCGAGCTTTAAGGGACTTTTCCTTCCTGACGAGCGAATCAAGTCGGTGTGTTTACATTCACGCAGTCACACACACACACACACACACACACACACACACACACACACACACACACACACACACACACACACACAGAAATCAGGTGATGTGTAGATGTGTTGTGTCAAATATCTTCAAGAGGACATCACATAACCTGATGGACGGATTATATTCAAATAACAAAATCCTACAAATCAAAATCAACAAAATGAGCAAATTGTGATTGTTTGAGCGTCATAAAAAGGTTTTGGACGCCTTCCTGTTTACATGGAGTGTACAACGTGTGCACCAGAAACTTAACATCCTGTTTTAGCTCCAACACAAATATGCACAATCTTTGGTACGTGCACACAAATATATAAAAAATTGTTTTCTCATGTCCTTCTTTGTGAAGAACATGAGGTGCAGCTAAAATCTGTCTGATTCTTCCGTACAACAAAGAGGTGATGTTGTTGTTTGTATGTAAATCACATGAATAAGACGTTAACCGGTGTGTGAGCTGCGTGGATGTAAACACACACAGTTTATTGGCCTCTCGAGGATTCCAGTTATCTTTGGTGAGTCTGTTCATGTCAGCGTGTGGCCCTTACGTCACCTGATCAAGTGTCACTAGAACATCAGTCTGGAACTCATTGCTTGTTCAACACTGGTCAGCAGGACGCAAAACAAAATCAAATCAAAAGGACAAATAAATTAGCCATAAAATCACAAGGAAAATCAAATGAAAACAGATGCAGTGCTCATCATTCAGTCGGCTATTATCTGTCATAAAGAGATTGTTTCCATTTCGTAAAAGAAAAATCGTTACCAGGACAAATACAAAATATTGATTGGCTAACGAGTGAGAGCAAGTGTTGACATTCAGAAAGACGTACGTCTAATCGCACGTTCCTACATTGTTCTGTCATCAAGTCTAAACATTCATAACACATTTCATTTGCTTTTTAACGTAAAGCTAACAAAGAATAAATTAACAGGCCTGGCATAAGCACTGCATCTTTGATGCAACTAACATTCTTAAATACTCATAAATATTCATCAAAAAACAATTACATCTAATTAAATAACATTAAATTATTATTAAGTACAAAACTAGTGTGTTCTAAAACACCTCATAAATAAATACATGGTCGAACAGAAAGAAAAGAAACGTACAATGTAAACTTTGGCAAAGCTAATCATCAGGGAAAGGGTCAGAGGGAGATTTGGCAACAAAATTTGTTCGCTTAAATTAATTCACAATTAAAAAGAAAACATAAATTACATTAAATTAAAAAAAATCACATATTGCAAAAACCTAGGAAGAAACATAGTGGTAGTATTAGTTGACACATAAGTATTGGCAAATCATTTCTAAGTACTTAAAAACAAACAAGTGATCAAAACCTCTTTGGGACGTTTCAGGTTTCGTACCCTCTCTCTCTCTGTTTCTGGTTTGGCAGATTTCGCCGGTTTCATCCAGACACGACTGCAAGTGGGAATGGAAAATGGCCGCCACCCCCTGAACCTCAAACCACGCCCCTCCACTGGGCGTGGTCAATATGATGGGAGGGTCAGGTGGGCGGAGGATTCTTTGGACTAAAAGCTTTACATACAGAAAGAGAGAGAGAAAACTAAGGATAAAGCTATTTGACCGATATTCGAGCAGTTTCTCTCAGCGGGTGGCGATGAAGTGTTTTTTTTTGGTTTTTGTTTCATTATTGTCGTTGTACATATGGAGCAGCAGCGTAGCTCCTCCCCCCTAAAGAACAACCTAACGTGGGTTTGTCGGCCGCGGGGCAGTGAACGTTCCACACCTCAAGTTCCTCCTCCAGCACGGAGAACGTGTTGTTCTACGTTTCCACCCAAACCAGCCGAGCTTTTTCTCGTTAGCCAAAACTTTGTTGTTTGCTACATCTGTGATTTTGGAACGTTGAATTTGGAAATCTCCGTTTTCCCTTTTGTCAAATTTCAATTAATAAGTATGTGCTGCTCATTATTATTTGTAGTTTTTAAAATAACTCAAATTCCTGCTAATTTCTGCTTCAGCTGTTTCCGGCTAGGTTTTGGTGAAAAGTAAAACAAAAATCTAAACGTGACTAAACGTAAAATAAACTGATTGATCGCGATCGCAGATCCTGGATCTGGACGACTCCATGGGGATGAAAGGTGTCAGTGTGCCACTGTTTGTACAGCAGAAAATCTTTGGTATGTACTGTACAGTTCACATAGCGTTACATTGTCACTCTCTCTGCAGTAGGAAGCTCGCCAGACAACAGCAAGCTCAACGCGCAAAGGTGGTCGGTTTGAATCCCCCCCGAAGAAATGTACGATGGAAGCCTTTGAATAGGAGCTAGCTAGTTTTTTTTTCTCCCACGGTTTTGCACCAAGCGTTCATCTCGAACATTAACGCAAAGAGAAAATATAAACAAACGGCCTCCGTGCTGTTGTCTGGCAGCTTGTGTTGCTACTGCCGGAGATAGTTGGAGGTAGAGTTTGTCCTGTGGAGCAGGCGAATGACGGGCGGAGAAAACAACCAAAACAAAACAAGGACAGCGAGAGAAGCTTTTCGATTTTTACAAAACTGTTCAATGACGTTTGTGAGAATGTGCGTTGACAACATGCTGGAGGAACAACTGTTCAAAATATCTGATGTTCTGGACGTTTTAGCTTTGAAAGTTGGGGTAATGTAACAAAAGGGAAAGTAAGCTAGGTACTCGTGAATTAGAATAAATTAAAGATCGTTCGAAATGTTACTATCTTGAAAGTTAACGGACAAACTTTCTTTAGCCTGTATGCTAACCTGGAAGTGTTTCTCTGGTGTAGGGGAATAATCTCGTGTGAACGCACATCGAGCTGCGGATTAGCCAAAGTTGAGTTTGTTCTCTTCGGGGGGAGTTGAGCTGCTGCTGGAGTTAACGGTGAATCTTTGGTTTGTTAGCTGATGAGGTTTCTGTTGTTCTCGTAACCATTTTTTTTACTTTGAAAAACTGCATAGGCACACGTTAAAGACACTCTTCATCCGTGAGAGACACATTAATGTTCTGCCTTTTTTGGGGGTCAGAGGGAAGAAAATGGCCGTCGTCGTCCTCCATTCGCTCTTCCCCTCCGTCCCGTGTGGTTTTACCCTTTTCAGTCACCGACTTGCTTCCCTTAAAGACGGCCCGACGCAGCATCGGGCAGAACAAAGCTACTTTTCCACTTCCGTGATGTCGTCCTTCCGTTTATCCTTCGTCCTTCTCTTCGTCGCTACCACTCTTTTTTTTTGGTTTTTTTTTTCCTTTTTGGTAATAATTCTCTTCCATCTTCAGCTAGTTTTTTTCCGTTTGTTGGAACAGTTAGGTGCAGAAAAAGGTTTTCTTTGGTTTCGATTTGTCAATAAATAGAAAAAGTCTCAAGTGTCCATTTTTATTTTAAATCGTTCTTGAAGCCGTTGGCTCGCCGCTAACGGGCCGGGACTCAGCCGGGGCTTTCTCCGGAGCAGGGGCTGCTGACTGACGCCTTTCCTTTGGTTTGGTTTCTTTTTTGGTTTGGTAGCTTGAGTGAGAGATGATTGATGAGGTGATTGCGTTTGGTGAAGGCTGTTAAAACGGGGGGGTTGGGGCTGAGGTTTATTGTTCGTTAGTATTTACATGATGTTTAAAGGCTGTACATTATGACGTAAACTAAAATCAAGGGGCAGGATCTGGTTGTGAGCGACGCTTGGTTGAACTTAAATGGACCAAAGGCAGTTTAAGAAACGGGCCTGTTGGTTTGTTCCATCGTCTGAACCGAGCATCGAACTCCGACGCTGCAAACAAACGCCCGTTTGAGTCGGATTTCTTTCCCCTTCACAGAAACAAGTGGAAAAACACTTGATCTCTCAACAAGGATGTGGAAATCTTGATAATTCTCACAGTTTGAAGTTTACGACCAAAGACTCAAAACGGTTTGTTTGCAGCGTCCTGACCTGAACTCTTGTGTCCCAGCTCGCTGAGCCTTTAAAGAGACGGACCTGCCAGGCATCGTCTTTAGATTGTCCTCTTTAACTATTACAAAGGCCCTGATTCGCCTGGACAGCTCGTCCTCCGCAGGCTCAGCTTGTTCGCTGGTTTCGCTGTTGTCTGCTGATGTGGTGAGAGAAGCCATGTTTTTTTGGGGGGGGGATTTCTGTGATGGCATCTCCAAAAAGCATCTTAGTTCTACAGCTGGATTTACACCAGAAGGTTGAATCTGAGCAGGTTTGAACTAAGAACCTCTTCAGCAAACACTGAAGATGTTATGGATCTTTAAAGATGATTTCTTTGGGGGGGTGCCAGTAGTGGAGTTTTTACATTGAAAACAAACTACTGGCTTTCTTTGGATTTCCCCATGTTTCACATTGTTTCTCCAATTAAATCTATGTTTTTTACAGCAACATAAATGTGGAGGAGTCACAGATAAAACCTTTTGGATTTTGCTAAATTCAAACTGCCTCTGGTGCTTTGTCTCTCAATGAGAGCTGTAGCTTGTGCATCAAAAATTATGCTTTTAAATTCCAAATCGAGCTTCAGGTCACGAACATTCGACCAGGGATTTTAAAATGTCAATAGCAATGCTAATAAATAGCATCTTTGTTCTAAATGAGAACAAAAGTTGTGCTAGTGCTAAGATGCTAAGTGGAGTTCACATGCTAACGATGGATGGAGGAAGCCGGGGTAAACTGGAGCTTAGCTTTGGTTTAGCTGACGGGGTTTTGGTCAGGGTGGGAATTCTGGGAAAAATGACTCTTTAAAGTTGTGTGTGTGTGTGTGTGTGTGTTTTTGTTGGTCAGCAACAGTGTGTGTCTTTGTGTCTTACGTGTGTGTTTGTACATAATAATGACAGACGCCGAATGGATTTCAGCCGCTGTTTTAGAAAAAATGGCATCCTGAGTTTTCTACGATGTGAAGACCACTCGGCAGAGAGCCCCAGTTCTATTGCAAAGAAAATGTGCTTTAAGATTGTGCTCACGTACTTTTCATATATTCATAATTTATACACTAACACTCCACTGAATGCTGAGTAAGCTCGCAATTCTACGTTTCGGCTCAAATTATGAGGAAAGTTGCATGTGCCTTGATGAATGTGTGTGTACGTGTGTGTGTTTATGAGTGTGTGTGTGTTTGTGGTTGTGCTTGCATATTTTGCCATTTCCTAACTTTACGAACGCTCACTGCCTCTTTTAAAGAGTCAAATCATCACATGCTGATTTTTCTTTGGTGAAATTAAGAGTTTTGTCCATAAAGTGACAGAAAACTCGTTGTTTGGTTGAAGTATTGGTGATTTGGTGATTAAGTATCGTCTGTACTTATAGTAATAATCCATGTACCACCCAGATTATAACGTATATATGTTCAGAGATCAGTGTCTCAGGGGGAAACAGGTCTTGTTCTCGCGTGTGGACGACAGAGTGAAATGAAAACAGTCACTGGACGGTTTCTTCCTCCGTCACTCAGACGTTAATTAGCAGAAATATAAAAAGAGAGATGTGGAGATTAGCGTCAAACTACAGTTTCTAACTTTGATGCTTGATCGTGGTTTAGTTTCTCTTAAATGAAAAATCCCTTCCGTCCCCTGTTATGTCTTTGGTTTGGTTAAAAAAAGGGAGATTTCATCTAAAGTCCGATTTTACGCTCGGCTGCACAAACAGCTTTTTAAATTCAGCCGTGTCAGTCCCAGAACTCTGATGTGTCATTGTCGTCTTTGAATATTTTAGTGTTTAAATACCTCTGAGAATTTATTTATCTCATCCCAGAGCTTCTCACACATTCCGCAGTCATAAAGCTTTGATGGGTTTCTTGTTTGGTTGGTTCCTAGCTTATATTGCATAATAGAAAACCTACATGGTCTTCTAGTCTTTGGTATTTGGGCTAGTGTGTGAGCTCACTGTCCAACAGGAGGCTACGATTCAAAGGTTTCTTCTTGTTTCCCAGTGAGGTTTGTGTGTTTTAAAGATGAGTTTACCCTTTCGGCTTCTTGATGGATTTTGGATGAGTTTGTAAAAGGCGGTTCGGCTACAAACAAGTCGTCGCAGTGAGCAGCCCCTCTCTCGGCGTGTCCCCCTCAACAAAAGCAAAACAGACAAACAAACAAAAAAATGTAAAAAGTTTGGTTTTTCCGTCTCGACCGGACGAAACCTCGACCCGCGCCCTCCACCCCCGTCATCCCTTCCAGCATCTCTGCTGCCCCCACCCCCACCCAGACCCCACCCTACCACTGCCCTCCCCCGCTCCCTCAACGCCATCCATTATCACGCTTTGGTACAAGTGCTGGACGCCGAAGAGTGGCCGCCGGGGCTGCCTCCTTCGTCTGTCCATTTGTCCAGGCTCCGACGGCGTGCGTTCATGAAGAAGTTGCTGACGGTGGTGAGTTCGAGACCCAGCTGCTGCGAGATGGTCAGCTGCATCTCTTTGGACGGCCGCTTGTTCTCCTTGAAGATGGCCAGCAGGGTGCGCCGCTGCAGGTCGGTAAAGACCAGCCGCGACTTCTTTGGTGTGTTGTTGCGATCCTTCGCCGTGTCTTGCTCCTTCCGTTTACAAGCTGCGAGGAGGGAGGGACGATGAGGACATGAGAGGGAAAGAGAGGAAATACAAGTATTAGTGTTGTTTGTGTTATTTGAACAGTTCAATGTCGGAGGAGAATTCATATGAAACACAAACAGAGGATCCAGTCAGAGGTTCACAGCTGATATTTGTTTACCTGCCGTCTGTCTCCACTCCATCATTAATGTACCGTATCTGTTTCATTGATTAAAACTCGAGAACTGAAGGAAGCTGTTCATCTTTCTATCAACAATCAACCTGTAACACAGAATCCCTTCGAGGGTAATAACATCGAACACGTCTCAGCTGCGTCTCGACAGTTTGTTGTACTTCATGTTGTGTTTGTTGTCTTTCACAAAAGCAGCAGAACGCAGCCTTAACGCAAACCCTGTTCACACCTGCAGTGAAAGTTAAGCTTGTTAAATTAGCTCAGTATGGAAACCAACCAACCAACCAACCAACCAACCAACCAACCAACCAACCAACCAAAAACCAAACTAACAACCAACCAACCAACCAACCAACCAACCAACCAACCAACCAACCAACCAACCAAAACAAACTACCAACCAACCAACCAACCAAACTAACAACCAAACTAACAACCAACCAACCAACCAACCAACCAAACAAAACAAACAAACAAACAACAACCAACAACCCAAACTAACAACCAACCAAACAACCAACCAACCAACCAACCAACCAACCAACCAACCAACCAAACCAAACTAACAACAGCAACCAACCAACCAAAAACCAAACTAACAACCAACCAACCAACCAACCAACCAACCAACCAACCAACCAACCAACCAACCAACCAACCAACCAAACTAACAACCAACCAACCAACCAAACAACCAACCAACCAACCAACAAACAAACCAACCAACCAAACTACCAACCAACCAACCAACCAACCAACCAACCAAACAACTAAACAACCAACTAAACAAAAAACCAACCAACCAATTAAACAACCAACCAACAGACAGGGTTGAACCACCCTGAGGTAATTAAACCGACACCCTCTCTAATGTGTCTGCTGTTCAGTCTCCGTCAGTCAGTGAGGAGGAGGAGGAGGAGGAGGAGGAGGTGTGGGTGCGTTTGATTTGATTACCTCCCTGAATTAAGTATGCACGAGTCGGAGCCCGATCGATACAAATTCATTTACAGACTCAATTCAGTAACAAAACTATTATGTAAGGGGAAGCTGTCATCGCTGTAAACACACAAACACGCAAAAACACACACAACCACATGGCTGCTCCTGTTTCCTCTCAGGCTCGCTCCACGGCTTCTAATGACCTGGCAACAGCGCACGTTAAAAACACACATGCACTATAATGTTTACACTCTTTTCATTTTAAGTTATTTATAATAATGTTTATGGTTAAAATGTTAAATACCAAGGGTTCGATAACAACATGTTAGGAATCTTTACAATCAATATTGAAAGCTCTGATCTGCCGTCAAACACATGGAGAGAAGTAGAAGTAGAAACAGATGAGAATCTATTAAACTATGACTGCTCGTGATTTTACAAAGATTTTAGGGAAAACTGCATTTTTTCATTAAACTTTTTTTAAATAAAAAACGCTTTTTAAATAAAAACATATATAAAGTATGTAGCAAGTAGCTAAATTACTCAAATATAAATGTTCCTTGTGTTTATAATATTAGAATGAATTCTTCTCTTTGTGTTAATATTAATCCTCCACACGCTCAGGAGGTGGCACTATTGATCTGTGGATATGAACGCTGTGCCAGAAAGAGAGAGAGAGGGGAGAGAGAGAGAGAGAGAGAGAGAGAGAGAGAGAGAGAGAGAGAGAGAGAGAGAGACCATCGATATGAATCATCTGAACCACGACAGAACGAATAATGTGAGATTTGTCTGAAACAAAACATCAGAATCAGCCTCAGTTTTAAAACACAATAAAAACCCACTTTTATTTACACGTTCTGCACCGTTTATTTTTAACATGATTACATTCAACTAATTTCATAGACTTATATTACATCTGCACTAGTTGTACCTACATTTTATTATTAACAGTATAAGTACAATTAGGAGAGTAAACATGAAAATGTGTCACCGATGTTTTGTTTGTTTAAAGTCTAAACTCGAGTCAAATCCTGGACTTTGGACCCGACTATTTACTGGAAGCTCTTTGTGATGAAACATCTGCCTGTGAGCTAACACAGGTCCACTATTTATTCTGCTGTTATTAACAGAGTCAGCTCACAAACCTCCCTTTGCTCCATGAAACTCAGATCTTGTATCACCAGGAAATACAAGAAAAGAAAACTATTATTAAAAAACTATTGTTACTCATTCTGCTGCTTTTGAGTTTTGGTGTTATTTCATAATTTCATCCAAGTATTTGGCATAAATGAAGATTTAAAGTACAGGAAGGAAAAGCTCTTTAAGTTTTGTTTTCCCTTTTTTGATTTTCTGTAAATCACAAGAGAGAAAACATAATTAAACGAAAAGTGATCGTTTAAAATAGTCCAACAAATGTACAAATAAATAAAAAAATACACAAACATTAAATAATAAACTACTATTTCCAGTTCTGTAAACACATTTGAGACGTGCACCTTTCTCCCTGCTGTTTTCTGCTGATGCAGCTTAATGAAAAGCAGCTCAGCAGCAGTTCAACACAAACTAGGGGGGGTTTTTTTGGGGTTAAAAAAAGTGCAGACACATCTTGGTGTAAAAGGGCAGCAATCAAAATCACACACACACACACACATACACAGACACACACCATCAATAGACAGAGAGAGAGAGAGAGAGCACGCCTGAGTGATTCAATCAGTCCTTTCTTTTCCTCCGGTCGGGGTTACAGTGAGGATCAAATACACAATTATATTATTCAAAGGGGGGTTTACCGGTTTGAGGAGGGGGAGAGAGTACGTCGGGGGGGAGGTGTTCCTTAAAGGTAAAGCTCGAATCAATAGGAATCAATACGACTCCGTTCCTCTGTCTTTCATCAGCTCTCTCTCTCTCTCTCTCTCTCTCTCTCTCTCTCTCTCTCTCTCTCTCTCTCTCTCTCTCTCTCTCTCTCTCTCTCTCGCTGCGTCTCTAACTGCAAACGAGCTCAGCAGAAACCAGGAGAGTCGCTCGCCCCTCGTTTCTCTGTGTCATCGTCGTTACTGTAATCAGCCGCCATCGTGACATCATCCACGTCTATAAACATAAACACTGTAAAAAGCATCATGACGGCATCTATGTTGTCAACATCTGATATCATCACATTATACAGTAATATTAGTATTTAGAGTTATTAGGGCCTGGTGTTGAATAGCAGTAAATCTTTGGTTCTGACGAAATGTGATTTTACTTTTTACAGTTTTCAGCATTTTGGGGAGTATTTTTGTTTGAGAAATAAAGTTAGTGTATGTTTTTCTGCTCAGCTCTAGTCAGGATGTAGTTAACTTAGCTTAGCATGAATGTTGGAAACAGTTTTCCTCGTCCTGCTACAAAACAACACACCTACCAACAGATCCGAACAACTTCTACCCAGTAAACACGCACATGAGACCATCAGACGTTTCAATAAACCTGAAACCACCTGGAACGAGGTCAATCAGAAACTGTGGAGAGGCACAAGAGCTGCATTTAAACAACACGAGCAGCTGTTCACCACCGGGAGGTCAAGCCTTCCAATAAGAAAGCAGAGAGGCTTTATTCCACCTTAAGGCCCGTCCTCCATTCACGTGGACGGAGGGTCGAGTCAAGTGCAGCGTGTGGAGAGCTGGCAACACTCAGTGCAAACACATCGATGTATTATACCCAGGTTGAAAGAGTCAGGGCCTGAAGAACGTCGATAGAAACACAGGGCTGATGTTTTATTGAAGCAGCCATTTGAAGTGAATACAGAGAAACAGACGGAGGAGCAGAGGAAGATGAAGGGAGGTGTAAGAGAGGAAGATGAAAGGAGAGAACACGATCTTACACTTACACTTCTCACTTACATTTAAAGTTTACTTGACTTAAAGGTGACACATTGGAAAATTATGATGTAAAATATTAAAACTAACAGAAATTATCCACGGAACATTAATTAATAACAAACAAAATGCAGATTTATCGACTAAAGGCTAACGAGCTAGCTCCGGCCTGTCTTGTAATACCACATTGCACCTCAAGAGGCAACGGTGAGTCATCCAGTCTGTTATCCCCCCAACAGGATGAAGAAATATTTGAAATAATCCTTCTTTAAGTGTAGATATTATACTAATCATTCACGTTTATGCATGTTACGTTGCATTAATCACGCACA